>NC_053028.1:339383571-339683571 GCF_003073215.2 Triticum urartu
AAGCTTAGACCCTAGTTTATGTGCTATTCCGTAAGGGACCGATTGGATCCAAAAGTTTAATGCTATGGTTAGACTTTATTCTCAATACTTTTCTCATAGTTGCAGATGCTTGCAAGGGGTTTAATCATAAGTAGGAGGTATTTTCAAGTAAGAACAACACCTAAGCATCGGTCCACCCGCATATCAAATTATCAAAGTAGCGAACACAAATCGAATCAACATGATGAAAGTGACTAGATCAAAGTCCCATGTACCCTCAAGAACGCTTTGCTTAACATAACAGACCGTTTTGCCATGTCCTTTGCCTCAAAAGGATTGGGCTACATTGTTGCACTTTTGTTACTATTATCGTTACTTGCTCGTTACAAATTATCTTGCTATCAAACTACTCTGCTACTTACAATTTCAGCGCTTGTAGACATTACCTTACTGAAAACCACTTGTCAGTTCCTTCTGCTCCTCATTGGGTTCGACAATCCTACTTATCGAAAAGGCTACAATTGATCCCATATACTTGTCGGTCATTAGCTGGCCTTGTCCCTTTAGCACCAAAGAGGAAAGCCTCACCATCTGAGCCCGCTGGCATCGGTCCTGGCGACGCTCGTTGTGGCTCGCATGACCCATGTGCAGCGTGAGGCGGGGTGGCGAGCCTAGAGATGCCCGCCCTGCGAGGGGCCTCAGGAGGCAGCTAGGCCAAAAGAGACAGCGGGCTAATACTGTACCATGAAGAGCATGGGCCGCTAAGAGACCGAAAGTCAGGTCGGACTTTATTTGGCCCAACTGTGTTGTGGGCCTTTAGTAGGCCGAAAGAGAAACCGGGCTGGTACTGGTCATGAAGAGCATGGGACGTTAAGAGGCCAAAACTTAGGGCCAACTGCAAATGGCCAACTCATTTCTGGGTTGTTAACAGACTGAAAGACACACCGGGCCGGAAATTGGCCCAACACTTAAATGGGTCGCTAAAATGCCGATACACGTACATCCTCAAAATTGGCCCATCCCTTGAATGGGCCGTTAACACGCCGAAACCACATGGGGCCAATATTGAGCCCAAATATATAGCAAGCTATTAACGGGCTCGAACTGACGATGGATTGCAATGGTGTCAAATAGTTAACGGGCCGAATTGGCACATCTTGTATGGGCCATGGGCCTAAGTGAACCAGACACAAGTAGGCCCTATATGGGCTGGCCTGCTAATTTTGACTGGGTCAGCCTCTTTCACCTAAATGGCGCACTGTTGGGCCTTGCCACGTGCCAACGTATCATAGGAGCCTCCCGTACCATGAGTGGACGACATCTGTCCCAACGCTGAGCCGACACGTGGATCCTCCAGGGAATGAGAATTTTACACATGGAAAATCCCCATTGGTCAGGGCTGTTAACGGGTTATCAGATCCAAACCGAAACCCGATAGCTTAACGACGACCCGTTACGGTGGATACCACGTGTCGGTTACCCTTGACGAAAACACTTCCATGACGCGCCATTTATCGTCATGGAAGTGGACACTTCCGTGATGATAATTTTGGTATTGTCATGGAACACTTCTACGACATCACGGGTATGACTCTTGATTCTGTCATAAAATTGTCATGGATGTACATGCATGACAGAAAACATGATCTACTGTGGCAAACATGTATCATCACGGAAGTGTATTTTTTTGTAGTGATGACCATAAGTTCGCTACTTCGCCTATCTTTGTTACTGATAAGGATTATGAGTTCTCTATCGATCCTGAGTTAATTACTTTGGTAGAATCTGATCCTTTCCATGGTTATGAATCTGAAACTGTTGTGGCACATCTTACTAAATTGAATGATATAGCCACCCTATTTGCTCATGAGGAAAAAATTGCTATTACTATATTCTTAAGTTATTTCCTTTCTCGTTAAAGGGTGATGCTAAGTTATGGTTTAATTCCCTTGCTCCTAGTTGTGTTCGTAGTCCCCAGGATATGATTTACTACTTCTCTGAAAAATGTTTCCCGGCTCATAAGAAACAAGCTGCTTTAAAGGAAATATTTAACTTCGTGCAATTTGAAGAAGAGGCTCTCCCACAAGCTTTGGGGAGGCTCCAATTACTTAATGCTTTGTCTAATCACCCTCTCAAGAAAAATGAAATACTTGATATCTTTTATAATGGACTAACTGATGCTTCTAGGGACCACCTCGATAGTTGTGCTGGTTGTGTTTTGAGGGAACGAACTGTTGAGCAAGTTGAATTGCTATTGAATAATATATTGAGTAATGATAATGATTGGACACTTCCTGAACCAACTCCTAAGCCAACTCCGAAGAAAATAGGTATTCCATTTCTCAGTCCTGACGATATGCAAGAGGCAATGAAATCTATGAAAGAAAAAGTTATTAAAGTTGAAGACATTAAGAATTTACCGCCTATTGAAGAAATACATGATCTTGATAACCCGACGCAGGTAGTAGAGGTAAACTCTCTTTATAGATTTGATGAAGGTGATATTCCTCATAGTAAGTCTGCTAGTCAATGCTTGGATGAGTTTGATAACTTTATTGTTAAACATGAAAACTTCCATGCTTATGTTAGTAGACAATTGAAACGTAATGCTTACTTGCTTGACTGCTTGGGTGATTATATGAGTAGAACTATTAGTGATCTTAAGATTATCAGTAAGCATGCTTCCATGGTGAAAACTCAAGTAGAACAAGTACTTAAGGCACATGATGATTTGCTCAATGAGTTGAATAGTAAGAACAATGATAATGTTGTTAGGGTTATGACTAGAGGTGGTAAAATGACCCGGGAACCTTTGTACCCTAAGGAGCATACTAAGAGAGTTGGGCAAGATTCTTAGAGAATTAATACTGATGAACCTAGTCTTTCTAATAAAAGAAAAGGAAAGGTGATAGGACTTTGCATGCTTCTAGTGAACCTGTTATAGACACACCTGAGAATCCCAATGATATTTCTATTTTTGATGCTGAGACACAATCAGGTAATGAACATGAACCTAGTGCTAATGTTAATGATGATGTTCATGTTGATGCTCAAACTAGTAATGATAATGATGCGGAGGTAGAACCTGCTCTTGATCTTGATAACCCACAATCAAATAATCAACATTATGATAGGAGAGACTTCATTGCTATGAGACATGGTAAAGAAAGAGAACCATGGGTTCAGAAACCCATGCCCTTTCCTCTGAACCATCCAAGAAAAAGGATGATGAGGATTTTGAGCGCTTTGTTGAAATGCTTAGACCTGTCTTTTTGCGTATGCATTTGACTAATATTCTGAAAATGTCTCCTTATGCTAACTATATGAAAGATATTGTTACAAATAAAAGAAAGATACCAGAAGCTCAAATTTCCACCATGCTTGCTAATTACACTTTTAAGGGTGGAATACAAAAGAAACTAGGAGACCCAGGAGTACCAACTATACCATGCTCCATTAGAAGAAACTATGTTAAGACTGCTTTATGTGATCTTGGAGCTGGTGTTAGTGTTATGCCTTTCTCTTTGTATCGTAGACTTGAATTGAATAAGTTGACACCTACTAAAATCTCTTTGCAAATGGCTGATAAATCAACTGCTATACCCATCGATATTTTTGAGGATTTGCTTGTTGTGGTTGCGAACGTTACTATCTTAACGGACTTTGTTATTATTGGTATTCCCGAGGACAACAGTATGTCGATCATCCTTGGTAGACCCTTCTTGAATACTGCAGGGGATGTTATTGATTGCAACAAGGGAAATGTCACTTTTCATGTTAATGGTGATGAGCATACGGTACACTTCCCGAAGAAACAACCTCAAGTGAATAGCATCAATTCTATTGAAAACATTTCAACTATTGCTATAGGAGGATTTGAATTCCCTCTTCCTACTGTCAAAAAGAAATATGATATTTTTATTGTTGGGGACATGCATATCCCCATTGAGGTAACCTAGTGTTATTCAAAAATTCTCTGATTTCATGTCATTCGGAAGAGGTTTGTTAATAAGACTTGATCAACCTTGTTAATGGAATCCTTTTGATGGGCATGAGATGGAAGAATTTAGAAAGCACAACTTTCTGTATCCACTTGTTACTCTATGTTATTCAGATTAAATAAAGTAAAAATAGTATTATCCATCTATTTTGTCATTTATCCGTGCAATAAAAAAATTCCTGAAAATAAAAGTTCTCTAAATGCCCTGAAAATTTAGTATGATTTTTTATAGAATTTTTTAGAATTTTTGGCACTAAGAACACACCAAGGGGCTGCACCAGTGGACCACAAGGGTGGAGGGCATGCCCTACGCCCCTGGGCGCGCCCCCTACCTTGTTGGTCCCACGCGGGTCCTCCTCACTTATTCCAGCACCCACCCACTTCGTCTTCCTCTAGAAAAAATCAACCCGTTTCTCAAACTCGTGTTCTTGCTCATCTTGACATGTCATCATCCACATTGCATCTGCATGTTTTCAAAAACAAGCATCCGTCCTGGTCTCCTCGTTCCGTCCGTTGTCCGTTCTAAGCCCAGACACACTTGCACGCGCCCGCGGCATGTCCGAAATTGTATTTTATAAGTGGCCGGAAAATGTTCTCGGAATGGGATGAAAGTTGGCGTGTGGTCTTATTATAGTGTAGATAGACCGTCTGTCAAGTTTCATCGCATTCGGAGTTCGTTTGACGCCCCAACGATTAACTATAGCAACAGTATAGTCGGTCAAACGTCGGACATTTTCGGTCTCCGGAAATAGTCACCGGGTCTTTCCCTCTTCTCTTTTCTCAGCCTCAGGCCTTCTGCACAGTCCGCTACCTACCCCCAGACCCAAACTAAGCTCTCTCGTCAACCAGCGGACCTCCTCGCGCAAGTCCGAAAACTGTCCTGGAACCGACCCGGACAGTTGCCACCGTTGGACTCAGATCATCCCCATACATCTAAAAAATGTCTCCATTTTCTTATTTGGACTCCCTAACTATTTTATCCGAGATCGTCCGATTACGATCGGAGGTACGAGATAGCCCTACCCACACCCACTTACTATAAATATCAGTGCAATCATCAGACCAATCCCTAATCCCTAGGGATCCTCCTAGCTGCCGCCATCACACTGTTTCTTCTCTGTTTTCCATGTCCGACCAACCATCATGCTCCGTTCCACGATCCCCTCACCCGACAAACTGCAAGCCGCGGCAGCAGTAGTCCGTGTCCACCCCGTCGCTTGCCAGAGACAAGGGTCGCCGGAGGCCGCGACCAACTCTCCGACCAGCAGGTCAACAGCGTCGGGCCTCTCCTCGTCCTCACCCCATTTTCCCTGGTTCCTCTCTAATCCCCACGCCGCATCAGCTGCGGGATGCCACCGCCTTGGTAAACCCTTGCCGGAGCTCCGTCGACACCCTGTTGGCCGGATCTGGCCCGGAAACAGGCGGATCCATCCATCCCCGTCGACCGCCATGGCGCCCATGCCTTGGATCGGCCGCGCCGCCCTGGATCCCTGTGGCATCAGCCTCTGCTCATTTCTGCACCGGACGGAGGAGCTCGAACCTTTGTCTCGCGGTCTCCTCTGTTTCTTCCTTGAGACCGCGGCAACTCCAGCGTCATGGAAGCCTCCCGATGGACGTTGCGCCCTTGCCTTCCTCCCCGCCTGGATCCGACGTGGATTCATCTGCTTCCCGCTACTCCGGCCTCCCTCGCCTTTTCCCGTGTCACCAGAGCCCCGCGTTGGCTCCCTGGAACGAACGTCGTCGCTGTCGTCTCTTGCGTCGAGCCCTCGCTAACCTCCAGCGAACGCCAAGTCTATGGCGTCGCCGGCCTCTGTTTCCCCTGCTCCAGATCGAGCGTCTCTCTCGCGTTGACCATGTCGATGCACAGCCGGTCACTCCAGCAAGGCCCGGCCTTCTCTAGACTGCCCCAAACGGCCCAGCTCCAGCACAAGGGACGGCCCAGCTCTGCGTGGGCCACCGCAGCACCCGAGGCCTGGATCTGCCTCCACCGGTCTCCTCTTCATGGCCCAGCCGCAAGCCGGCCTGCCTGTGTCCCTCACCACCAACCGGGCCGAGGCCCATGGGTGAGCCGCCCTCCTCTCCTTTTGCACTGTTGACCCATGTGCAGTTTCGGCCCATAGCCTTTTTTTCCCAGATCTGTGATTTAACGATTTTTCCAGAGACTGCCAGTTTTACAGAAACACCCTTGCACTTCATGCATATCCTAAGTTTAAAACAAACTTTATATGTAAAATGTTTAGAATTTCATCTAGTTTCATATAATGCCACTTTCATGCATGTTTGAAATGTTTAAAATGCTGTTTGTCTAATTTTGTTCATATGCCATGCTAAAATGCTTTAATTCATAACTATTTAACCGTAGCTCGGTTTGTAACAAACTTTATATGTAAATGGGGTAGAAAAATGCCTAGTTTAACATGGTGACCTTTATTTGCATGGTTAACAACCCTAAAATTGTGTTTAGGGCAGAACAGTACCAAACCTAATATATGCATATGGGGATTTACCGGAATTGTTGTTCGTTGCTTCCGGCCTCATTTAGACTTGCCTAGATAGATAGTTTCATTATGCTTCACCTCTTGCCATGCTAACAACATTTAATCTTGTTGGGTACATAAACGAGAGTGAACTAAATAAGTCACGTGGTGTTCCGTCAATATGCAACTCGTTGCATATTGAGCTCCACTTAATTTGTAGGGTTGTTTGTGCACTTTGCCATGCCATGCCTCATTAATCCGGACATGCATCATACTTGATTGTGCATCATGCCATGTTCATGTGTTGGTTGTTTACTATGTTGTTTGCTTCTTTCCGGTGTTGCTTCTTCGGGTTGGTTCCGTTAATGTCATGTTTGTGAGGATCCGTTCGACTACGTCCGTTTGCCTTCTTCATGGACTCGTTCTTCTTCCTTGTGGGATCTCAGGCAAGATGACCATACCCTCGAAATCACTTCTATCTTTGCTTGCTAGTTGCTCGCTCTTTTGCTATGCCTATGCTGCGATACCTACCACTTGCTTATCATGCCTCTCATATTGTTGAACCAAGCCGTTAACCCACCTTGTCCTAGCAAACCGTTGTTTGGCTATGTTACCGCTTTGCTCAGCCCCTCTTATAGCGTTGTTAGTTGCAGGTGAAGATTGAAGTTTGTTCCTTGTTGGAACATGGAGATGTTGTTCCTTGTTGGAACATGTTTACTTGTTGGGATATCACAATATACCTTATTTAATTAATGCATCTATATACTTGGTAAAGGGTGGAAGGCTCGGCCTTATGCCTGGTGTTTTCTTCCACTCTTGCCGCCCTAGTTTCCGTCATATCAGTGTTATGTTCCTGGATTTTGCGTTCCTTACGCGGTTGGGTATAATGGGAACCCCTTGATAGTTCGCCTTGAATAAAACTCCTCCAGCAAGGCCCAACCTTGGTTTTACCATTCGCCACCTAGCCTTTTTTCCCTTGGGAGTCGCGCATCCTGAGGGTCATCTTTATTTTAAACCCCCCCGGGGCCAGTGCTTGT
Source organism: Triticum urartu (assembly GCF_003073215.2). Lineage (NCBI taxonomy): Eukaryota > Viridiplantae > Streptophyta > Magnoliopsida > Poales > Poaceae > Triticum > Triticum urartu. The sequence continues at coordinate 339,391,065 of NC_053028.1, forward strand.
CTAAGTGTTGGTCCGAACTAGAGTCCTTTGCAGCGCCACCTCGGGGAAACTCGAGGGCTGGTTTTAGTTGTACGGAGAGCTCATCCGGTGTTGCCCTGAGAACGAGATATGTGCAGCTCCTATCAGGATGTCGGCACATCGGGCGGTCTTGCTCGTCTTGTTTTACCTGTCGAAATGTCTTGTAACCGGGATTCCGAGCCTGATCGGGTCTTCCCGTTAGAAGGAATATCCATCGTTGACCGTGAGAGCTTGTGATGGGCTAAGTTGGGACACCCCTGCAGGGATATGATCTTACGAAAGCTGTGCCCACAGTTATGGGCAGATGGGAATTTGTTAATGTCCGGTTGTAAAAAACCTGAAGGTGACCTTAATTAAAATACATCAACCGCGTATGTAACCGTGAGGGTCTCTTTCCGGCGGAGTCCGGGAAGTGAACACGGTGTTGGAGTTATGCTTGACGTAGGTGTTCTAGGATCACTTCTTGATCATAGTTTCTCGATCGTGCTTTGCCTTCTCTTCTCGCTCTCATTTGCGTATGTTAGCCACCATATATTCTAGTTGCTTGCTGCAGCTCCACCTCATACCTTTACCTTACCCATAAGCTTAAGTAGTCTTGATCGCAAGGGTGTGAGATTGCTGAGTCCCCGTGACTCACAGATACTTCCAAAACTAGCTTGCAGGTGCCGATGAGTCCTTGCAGATGACGCAACCAAGCTCAAGGAGGAGCTCGATGAAGATCTTGTCCTTTGTGTTGTTTCGTTCTCGTTGTTCAGTAGTGGAGCCCAGTTGGGGTCGATCGGGGATCTGTGTAGCATTTGGGGTAGTCTTCTCTTATTTTGGTTCCGTAGTCGGACCTTGAATGTATTTGGATGATGTATTGCTTTATTCATGTAATTGTGTGAAGTGGCGATTGTAAGCCAACTATGTATCTCTTTCCCTTATGTATTACATGGGTTGTGTGAAGATTACCTCACTTGCGACATTGATTTCAATGCGGTTACGCCTCTAAGTCGTGCTTCGACACGTGGGAGATATAGCCGCATCGAGGGCGTTACAAGTTGGTATCAGTGCCAGCCCCGACCTTAGGAGCCCCCTGCTTGATCTTCATCGAGCAGGATTATATATATCAGAGAGTAGGATTATTTTTACTCCTCAGTCCCTTCGTCGCTCCGGTGAGGTCTCCTGACGTAGAGTTTTGACTCTTCTCTTCTCAAATTTCACTAAAAAAATTTAGGATCACGCAGGTATCTTGGAATCGTTCCGATGGTTTTGTGACGAGAACATTGTTCTTGGTGCCTCCTGATATTTAGGGGTTGTGGCAGTGTCCCGGGGAGTTGAGCTCCGAGGTGTTGTCGTCACAATTTTATCGTTGTAGTTCTGGAATACCTGAGTTTAGTTTCGCCGACATCGAAAATCTCTTTTATGCAGTTGTTGGTGAGATAACCTCGACGCCACCCAGTACTGGGGCGGGAGTTCGGGAGTATCGCCATAACTCGTATAACGGATGCTTTTCGAAGGTTGAGGTAGATGATTTCCGAAGGTTTCTTGGTTATGTGTTGAAGGATGGATACAACTGGATGTAGGTTTTGCTAGTTTGGGTGAGATATTATGCTTCCCCTGTATCTCCAACACCTGATTGCATAACCGGAAAATTTCGGGAGTTTATAAGTGGGAATTCAAGTAGCTCCTAGGATTCTTTCCGACAGATGTATGATATGAAATTGGGGTTCGATGTCTAGTGGTCCGCCTATCCACGGTTGGTTTAAAGTGGTCTCGTTGTGTCTTAAAGAGTCCTTGGCTATGCCGACTCGGGGACACTTCGTATGTCATGTGCACTGCCTTGTACATGATGGTGCTGTACAATCGAGCCCGTGTAGGCCCCACCATGAAAACTTCGGGCGAAATCTCTATCATATGTTTGTTCCGGCTTATTCTGCAAGCCAATCCTTTGTTTTTGTTTGGAGTTGTGGTATTCGAGTTGCTTCAATGTCAAGTGTTGATTCCATACCTTCCCCAAATGTCGTTCTCATACTCCGATGTGAATACTAATCCTTCTCGATAATCAAGATTGTCATGTTAATTCTTTTTCAACCGGTGTGTTTTCTCTTCAAGTGGATCCGATCATTTCAACATCCGCAAGATCAATTATCAGTTCTTATCAACGATGCTCATTTTATCTTTCCCAAGCTGCCTTTGTTTTTTCCCCCCCCCCCCCCCCCTTTTTTTTTTTTCAAGGACTCAGATTTCTTGATCAAGTGTCCATCTTATTCATCTGAAGGCTCTTCTTTCTTTTCTTTCAATGTTCTTACCCGGTGGTTCTCATGAAGATGTTCTACAAGCTCATCATTATTCATTCTTTTTCTCATTCGGTGGATTCAATTCAACCTTTTGGTGCTTCTTTACCCTTTTCCTCATTTCTATGCCTTTTCGTGCCGGTGGACCTCTTAATTGTCCATTTCTCGCTATTCAATGATTCGGGAGTGCTAAAGATATCTTAGAAAGATCTTCTTGTCTTTCAAGATCAGTTCAACCTATTTCGAGGTTGTTATCGCATTCTAGCCATTTAAATCTTATTGGTGCATTCTCTCTTTTAAATTGTTCTATGGTGTTTCTTTTGAGTGGGCCCTAACCCACAGGTCTTTTCCCAGGATCTTACCTGACTCTTCTAATTTTTCCGGAGTTATTCTAAAATTCTTTTCTAAAGTTTGACGTAAGAATGATTTATCATCAATCTTATGTATTTCTCCAAGATCTTTCAAATTCTTTTCATCGTTGGCTCAACCTTTTCCATTCTTCATTCCGGAGTGCCTCAACAATTCTTGGTGGTGTTCTCATCGTCATTCTCAACATTTGAAGACCGAAGAAGATTTTCCTCTAAATCTTGCTCCTTTCTCTTCTAGATTTATGGCTCTAGCTTTGTGCCATCCTCTCATAATTGGTTTTGATTGTGAGAATTCTTTCACCCACCCGGAGCATTTCATGAGTTGTTCCCATTTTTTTTCTTTCCTCCGAAGGCCATCTTTTCAAATATTATTCATTCTCAGCTTTCAGCTATCAGTCTCCAAATCTTACCAATGCATCATTCAAATATTCTCTAATCAATTCATGATCTCTTCGTTCTCATGTATCTATATTCTTTCTAAAGCATCTTCATTCATTTGCTAATTCTTCCCGGCGTTTTCTTTATCTTCTCTTCATTCATTTTAATTCTTACGGTGGTTCGTTCAAGATTGCTTTTCCTTATCAATTTATTCATTATTTCAATTCTACCGGTGGTTCGTTGAAGACCTTCCCAAGTTTGACGCTATATCTATCTTAATCCTTTCTACGAGAATAAGTGGTATGCCAATTCCGTTGCTTGTCATCAATTTAAGTGATGAGGGATACGCATAATGTAATTCTTACTCTTGTTTCTTCCAAGTGATTAATTCTTTATTCCGCAGGTTCATCATATCACATTCTCAGTTCTAGATGCTTCATCTTTCTTTTCCAGAGTTCCTAGATTTTCCGCATTATCTCGTCGCGAAGATCCATCTAAATCATTACAAGGATTCACCATGTGTTTTCAACTTCTCTTTCCTTTCGTTTGATCATTCTTTTGTTTACCGGAGTTCTTCATGAAGGTTCTCCATGATGGTTCATCAAGGATTTAATTCCTTCTCGAAGTGTTCATTAATATTCTTTTCAAAGGAGTTCAAGCATTCTCCATCTTGCAATCCGGAGTGCAATTCTTTCTATCGTATCACTGGAGGTGGTATTATGTCATTCTTGATAATTTGAGTTCATGTTTCATGATTCATAGGTTGTTAAGAATGGGGTATCTTAAATCCATCAATCTCTTCATTGGAATTATCTTGGGTTATATTTCACCTTAAGCTTTCCCTAAGGATTGTTGCTATTTATGGTGCTCATAAATGACCCAAGTTCTTCATTTATCCTCCCGGTGAAATTTTTTCTCATCTCCTTGTTCATATCAATCCAATTCTTTTTCCCGTGAGTGGCAGGTTGTCACCTCATAATTTGAGATGTATTCCATAAGACCATATCAAGCTTATTCTTTTTGTTGTTGGTTTTCCAACAACTCCGTTCTAGCATTTGTTGTAACTGTGCTCTCTCAAGATCTTGTTTTCCCTTCGTTCCGGAGGCATTGTGATGTTGCTCTCTGCAACCCATCTTCTTGTTTTGTCAGGATCGTGTTCTTTTCGTCCTTATCCTTTTAACCGGAGTGTCGTGCCTGCTTTTCAAGTTCTTCCCATCCTGTCATGTTTTGCCTCCCTTCTCAACCGGACTGCCGCCTGAAATCGTTCTTACCCATTGTGCCATTCTTTCAATAGTTACGGAGGTAGTGTGTTGTTGATTTCATCAAGTATCCTCTCATCTTGTCAAGTTCTTGTTAATTCCTTCCATTTACAGTCGGAGTGCTGTCCAAATTATATCATTCTTATTCCTTCTCTATCTCGTTTTAACCGGAGTGTTGTGATTTTTTTTGCTCAAGTTCTTTTCGCCTTATCAAGCCTTGCATCTCGTTTCAATTGGAGTGCTTGCATGTACCTATTGTCCATCATAACACTTTTCTTATGTCTTTCAAGCTACAAGGGTCTAGTAAGGCTCCTTGTTCCTCTTCCCTAACGGAGGTTTCAAATTTGTTCACCTTCGTTGTATTCTTTTCTCGTATTTGTTCAACCTCGCAAGGTTCTTTGGTTTCACTCAATTGTCAAAGAAGCAATTTGGTTAACCTCTTCTCTTTCTCTTCCTTGTCCCTCTGGTGCCATCCCTAGGATCTCGGGTCAAGATCCTCTCGTAGTGGTGGAGTGTTGTGACGCCCCGAGACCGATGTGCCAGGTGTCTTCCAGTTATTTGATGTTGTTGCCTTGTCATTCGCTTGCGTGTTGCATCTTGACATGTCATCATCCGCATTGCATCTGCATGTTTTCGAAAACATGCATCCGTCCTAGTCTCCTCGCTCCGTCCGTTGTCCGTTCTGAGCCCAGACACACTTGCACGCGCCCGCGGCATGTCCGAAATAGTATTTTATAAGTGGCCGGAAAATGTTCTCGGAATTGGATGAAAGTTGGCGTGTGGTCTTATTATAGTGTAGATAGACCGCCTGTCAAGTTTCATCGCATTCAGAGTTCGTTTGATGCCCCAACGATTAACTATAGCGATAGTATAGTCGGTCAAACGTCGGACATTTTCGGTCTCCAGAAACAGTCACCGGGTCTTTCTCTCTTCTCTTTTCTCAGCCTGAGGCCTACTGCACAGTCCACTACATACCCCCAGACCCAGCCAAATCTCTCGTCAGCCCGCGGACCTCCTCGCGCACGTCCGAAAACTGTCCTAGACCCGACCCGGACAGTTGCCACTGTTGGACTCAGATCATCCCCAAACATCTACAAAACGTCTCCATTTTCTTATTTGGACTCCCTAACTATTTTATCCGAGATCGTCCGATTACGATCAGAGGGACAACATAGCCCTACCCACACCCACTTACTATAAATATCAGTGCAATCATCGGACCAATCCCTAATCCCTAGGAATCCTCCTAGCCGCCGCCACCACACTATTTCTACTCTGTTTTCCGTGTCCGACCAACCATCACGCTCCGTTCCATGATCCCCTCGCCTGAAAAACTGCAAGCCGCGGCAGCAGCAGTCTGTGTCCACCCCGTCGCTTGCCGGAGACCAGGGTCGCTAGAGGCCGCGACCAACTCTCCGACCAGCAGGTCAACAGCGCCGGGCCTCTCCTCGTCCTCACCCCGTTTTCCCTGGTTCCTCTCTAATCCCCACGCCGCATCAGCTGCAGGACGCCGCCGCCTTGGTAAACCCTTGCCGGAGCTCCGTCGACGCCCCGTTGGCCGGATCTGGCCCAGAAACAGGCGGATCCATCCATCCCCGTCGACCGCCATGGCGCCCGTGCCCTGGATCGGCCGCGCCGCCCTGGATCCCTGTGGCGTCGGCCTCTGCTCATTTCTACACCGGACGGAGGAGCTCGAACCTTTGTCCCACGGTCTCCTCTGTTTCTTCCTCGAGACCGCGGAAACTCCAGCGCCATGGAAGCCTCCCGATGGACGTCGCGCCCTTGCCTTCCTCCCCGCCTGGATCCGATGTGGATTCATCTTCTTCCCGCTACTCCGGCCTCCCTCGCCTTTTCCCGCGTCACCGGAGCCCCGCGTTGGCTCCCTGGAATGAACGTCGTGACATTCGTCTCTTGCGTCGAGCCCTCGCTAACCTCCAGCGAACGCCAAGTCCATGGCGTCGCCGGCCTCTGTTTCCCCTGCTCCAGATCGAGCGTCTCACTCGCGTTGACCATGTCGATGCATAGCCGGTCACTCCAACAAGGCCCGGCCTACTCTAGACTGCCCCGAATGGCCCAGCTCCAGCGCAAGGGATGGCCCAGCTCCGCGTGGGCCACCGCAGCACCCGAGGCCTGGATCTGCCTCCACCGGTCTCCTCTTCATGGCCCAGCCGCAAGCCGGCCTGCCTGTGTCCCTCACCACCGACCGGGCCGAGGCCCATGGGTGAGCCGCCCCCTCTCCTTTTGCACTGTTGACCCATGTGCAGTTTCGGCCCATAGCCTTTTTTCCCAGATCTGCGATTTAACGATTTTTCCAGAGACTGCCAGTTTTGCAGAAACACCCTTGCACTTCATGCATATCCTAACTAATTAACCGTGCATCGGTTTAAAACAAACTTTATATGTAAAATGTTTAGAATTTCATATAGTTTCATATAATGCCACTTTCATGCATGTTTTAAATGTTTAAAATGCTATTTGTCTAATTGTGTTCATATGCCATGCTAAAATGCTTTAATTCATAACTATTTAACCGTAGCTCGGTTTGTAACAAACTTTATATGTAAATGGGGTAGAAAAATGCCTAGTTTAACATGGTGACCTTTATTTTCATGTTTAACAACCCAAAAATTGTTTTTAGGGCAGAACAGTACCAAACCTAATATATGCATATGGGGATTTACCGGAATTGTTGTTCGTTGCTTACGGCCTCATTTAGACTTGCCTAGATAGATAGTTTCATTATGCTTCACCTCTTGCCATTCTAACAACATTTAATCTTGTTGGGTACATAAACGAGAGTGAACTAAATAAGTCACGTGGTGTTCCGTCAATATGCAACTCGTTGCATATTGAGCTCCACTTAATTTGTAGGGTTGTTTGAGCACTTTGCCATGCCATGCCTCATTAATCCGGACATGCATCATAATTGATTGTGCATCATGCCATGTTCATGTGTTGGTTGTTTACTATGTTGTTTGCTTCTTTCTGGTGTTGCTTCTTCGGGTTGGTTCCGATAATGTCGTGTTTGTGAGGATCCGTTCGACTACGTCCGTTTGCCTTCTTCACGGACTCGTTCTTCTTCCTTGCGGGATCTCAGGCAAGATGACCATACCCTCGAAATCACTTCTATCTTTGCTTGCTAGTTGCTCGCTCTTTTGCTATGCCTATGCTGCGATACCTACCACTTGCTTATCATGCCTCCCATATTGTTGAACCAAGCCGCTAACCCACCTTGGCCTAGCAAACCGTTGTTTGGCTATGTTACCGCTTTGCTCAGCCCCTCTTATAGCGTTGTTAGTTGTAGGTGAAGATTGAAGTTTGTTCCTTGTTGGAACATGGAGATGTTGTTCCTTGTTGGAACATGTTTACTTGTTGGTATATCACAATATAACTTATTTAATTAATGCATATATATACTTGGTAAAGGGTGGAAGGCTCGGCCTTATGCCTGGTGTTTTGTTCCAATCTTGCCGCCCTAGTATCCATCATATCGGTGTTATGTTCCCGGATTTTGTGTTCCTTACGCGGTTGGGTATAATGGGAACCCCTTGACAGTTCTCCTTGAATAAAACTCCTCCAGCAAGGCCCAACCTTGGTTTTACCATTCGCCACCTAGCCTTTTTTCCCTTGGGAGTCACGCATCCCGAGGGTCATCTTTATTTTAAACCCCCCTGGGCCAGTGGTTTTAGTTGTATGGAGAGCTCATCCGGTGTTTCCCTGAGAACGAGATATGTGCAGCTCCTATCAGGATGTCGGCACATCGGGCGGTCTTGCTTGTCTTGTTTTACCTGTCGAAATGTCTTGTAACCGGGATTCCGAGCCTGATCGGGTCTTCCCGCTAGAAGGAATATCCTTCGTTGACCGTGAGAGCTTGTGATGGGCTAAGTTGGGACACCCCTGCAGGGATATGATCTTTTGAAAGCCGTGCCCACGGTTATGGGCAGATGGGAATTTGTTAATGTCCGGTTGTAGAAAACCTGAAGTTGACCTTAATTAAAATACATCAACCGCGTATGTAACCATGAGGGTCTCTTTCCGGCGGAGTCCGGGAAGTGAACACGGTGTTGGAGTTATGCTTGACGTAGGTTGTTCTAGGATCACTTCTTGATCATAGTTTCTCGATCGTGCTTTGCCTTCTCTTCTCGCTCTCATTTGCGTATGTTAGCCACCATATATTCTAGTTGCTTGCTGCAGCTCCACCTCATACCTTTACCTTACCCATAAGCTTAAGTAGTCTTGATCGCAAGGGTGTGAGATTGCTGAGTCCCCCTGACTCACAGATACTTCCAAAACCAGCTTGCAGGTGCCGATGAGTCCTTGCAGATGACGCAACCAAGCTCAAGGAGGAGCTCGATGAAGATCTTGTCCTTTGTGTTGTTTCGTTCTAGTTGTTCAGTAGTGGAGCCCAGTTGGGGTCGATCGGGGATCTGTGTAGCATTTGGGGTAGTCTTCTCTTATTTTGGTTCTGTAGTCGGACCTTGAATGTATTTGGATGATGTATTGCTTTATTCATGTAATTGTGTGAAGTGGCGATTGTAAGCCAACTATGTATCTCTTTCCCTTATGTATTACATGGGTTGTGTGAAGATTACCTCACTTGCGACATTGCTTTCAATGCGGTTATGCCTCTAAGTCGTGCTTCGACACGTGGGAGATATAGCCGCATCGAGGGTGTTACATTGGTTCACTTTTATTTTGAGTCACTAAAAATTTCAGAATTTTTCAGAGAAAAAAAATGATGAAAAGATGGTTGAGAGGCTCTTCAATCCGGGGTCCAAAGGAAAATGAAAATGAAGAGAAAAAGAAGCCCATGTATAACCTTCCTCGCACCGCGGAGGTTCGGCCGTGTGAATGGCCAACTGATGCATTCTTGGGGGTAGCCGAAATTTATGAGGATTTTTATAATTTGGCTGATAATGCAGGCATGACCGACTTCCTCCACGATAAGTGTGATCAATACCTCCAACTCACTAATACCTTTGTGCAAAATTTTTACTTTCATGCTAGGATATCGCCACCTATGGTAGAATTTAATTTATATGATGAGTGATACATCGATTTTGCATCATGCTTTTATATTGATATTTATTGCATTATGGGCTGTTATTACACATTATATCACAATACTTATGCCTATTCTCTCTTATTTTATAAGGTTTACATGAAGAAGGAGAATGCCGACAGCTGGAATTCTGGACTAGAAAAGGAGAAAATATTAGAGACCTATTATGCACAACTCCAAAAGTCTTGAAACTTCACGGAGCGAATATATAAAAAATATTGGGTGAAGAAAGTACCAGAGGGGGCCACCAGCCAGCCACAAGGGTGGAGGGCACGCCCTACCCACCTAGGCGCGCCCCTGACCTTGTGGGCCCCCTGGCAGGCCTCCGGTACCCATCTTTATCTATAAGGTCTATTTTGACCTGAAAAAAATTAGAAGGAAGCTTTCGGGACGAAGCGCCGCCGTCTCGAGGTGGAACCTGGGTAGATCCAATCTAGGGCTCCGGCGGAGCTGTTCTGCTGGGGAAACATCCCTCCGGGAGGGGTAAATCGTCATCATCGTCATCACCATCGATCCTCTCATCGAGAGGGGGTCAATCTCCATCTACATCTTCACCAGCACCATGTCCTCTAAACCCTAGTTCATCTCTTGTATTCGATCTTGGTCCCAAAACCTCAAATTACTCCTTGTAGTTGATGCTAGTTGGTTTATCCGGTGGAAGATTATATTTTCAGATACTTAATGATAATTAATATTCCTCTAATCTTGATTATTAATATGCTTTGTGAGTAATTACATTTGGTCCTGAGGACATGGGAGAAGTCTTATTATAAGTAATCATGTGAATTTGGCATTCGTTCTATATTTTGATGAGATGTATGTTGTCTCTCCTCTAGTGGTGTTATGTGAACATTGACTACATGACACTTCACCATTATTTGGTCCTAGCGGAAGGCATTCGTAAGTAATAAGTAGATGATGGGTTGCTAGAGTGACAGAAGCTTAAACCCTAGTTTATGCGTTGTTTCGTAAGGGGCTGATTTGGATCCATATGTTTCATCATATGGTTAGGTTTACCTTAATACTTCTTTCGTAGTTGTGGATGCTTGCAAGAGGGGTTAATCTTAAGTGGGAGGCTTGTCCAAGTAAGGGAAGAAACCAAGCATCAGTCCACCCACATATCAAATTATGAAAGTAAAGAACGCGAATCATATGAACATGATGAAAACTAGCTTGACAACAATTGCCATGTGTCCTCGGGAGCGCTTTGCTTTATATAAGAGTTCGTCCAGGCTTGTCCTTTGCTACAAAAAGGATTGGGCCACCTTGTTGCACCTTAGTTACTTTATTTACTTGTTACCCGTTACAATTTATCTTATCACAAAACTATCTATTACCGATAATTTCAGTGCTTGGAGAGAATACCATGCTGAAAACCACTTGTCATTTCCTTCTACTCCTTGTTGGGTTCGACACTCTTACTTATCGAAAGGACTATGATATATTCCTTATACTTGTGGGTCATCGAGACTCTTTTCTGGCATCGTTGCCGGGGAGTGAAGCGCCTTTGTTAAGGAAACATTTATATAGTGTGCTGAAATTTAGTGTCACTTGTTACTATGGAAAATAATCCTTTGAGGGGCTTGTTTGGGGAATCTTCACCTCGACCAGAAGAGCAAAGAGTTGCTCCTTAACCTACTTCACCTACTATCGTGGATCTAAGACTGAAAGTAGTATGGGGGGTAAGTATGAGGAGGCAAGATCCTAGCTATGGAGTAGTTGTGCACATGAGTTTTACGAGTTCAGGCCCTTCCTGGAGGAAGTAACAGCCCTACGTCTCGGTGCCCTGAGGCGGTCGACTAGATTATATGTGTATGTGTGAGCTTACAAAAGTGCGAACCCCTGTCCCAGAGGAGGGGGTGGCTTATATAGAGTGCGCCAGGACCCCAGCTCCCCTCCGTTACGCAGGGTTCAATGTTCATAAAGGTGGGGCGTTACTGGTAACGTCTACAATAAAGTGTTATAAATGCCCATAAAGCTATGGTTTAAGTCACAACCGTTGCAGAGTGGAGAGCTTCTCATCTTTTGGTGGTCGAGTGTCTTCAAGGAAGTCGAGTGAGCACATCTTCATGGTCGAGTGGATGATGTTTTCTCTTCGACTGCTTCTGATTCTTTGTAGAGATGTCCTTGGGGAGGGTATGTTGGACAGGTCCATGACCCTACCCTAGGTACATAGCTTCATCATTAGCCCCCGAATGGATCAGGGTTTGAGTGGGGAAAGAGTTGGGAACACTTCTGACCCATTCTTTGTGCTACGAGTATATCTCATTCTGGAACAATGAGTTGAGGTGAGGACGTCGACTCCTTTCTCAGTCGCCTTGGTCCATTCTTGGTTTTTGTCGAGTGAATTTTCACGGTAGGTTTCCGAATGATGATGTAGAGGATGTTTGTCTTCAGTCTGACAGGTTGTTCTGCTCTCCGCGGATCTTGCGGGATTCGAATTTTGGGAAGTGCGCCAGGCGGACGGAACTGAGGTTATCAGGATGGATTAGGCAAGTCTCCTCGATCCCCACACCACCTTTTTCGCCACGTATTGCGCGCGCGACTGTTGCGGGATTTGTTTAGATCGCCTGGGTCCACCAGTCAGTCACTCGGATGACGACCTTATAAAAGGCCTCGGACCAGGCCTCTCCCCCGTGCGCTCCCATTCTCTCTTCTTCTTCTCTCAATCTCTCCGCCACACTCACTTCCGCCCTCGTCGCTGGACCTTTACTCGAGCTTGACCCGCTGCCATGGGGAAGGAGAGGACAGTGGCACTGGAACGCGCGAAGAAGGCGACAATAAAGGCGAAGGGAAAGCGGACCAGCCGGGCGGATCCTCGTCGAGATCCGGCCTGCCAGCGGGCTGGATCCAGGGCGACTGGATCCACTCGACAATCACCCAGGACGACCTCGACGACCTGGTGGAGGGGGGGATTGATCCCCCACAAGTCAGCACGGCTCCCGGGAAACGAAACCGAGCCACAGCCGAGGGAGGGTGAGTCTGTTCTCCTCGCCACCTACGTAGATCACGGATTCTCACTGCCTCCCCATCCTTTCTTCCGGGGTTTTTTGAACTTCTTTGGGGCTCAACTTCACCATTTCACCCCAAACACCATAGTCTATCTGGCCGCTTTTATGTCGATGTGCGAAAACTTCTTGGGTTGTCGACCGCACTGGGCCTTTTCAAACACATCTTCACCTGCCGATCCTAGTTGGTCAAAAAGTCCAAGTCGAGTGACGAGAAGACACAAGTGATCCAGATGTGCGGGGGTCTGGGGATCCAGATGAGAAGCAAGAGTACTTTCCCAGCCATGATTCTTCCCGACTCGGTCCGGGGCTGGCAGTCGACTTGGTTCTACTGCAAGGATTAGCCGACCCCGGGCCAGTCGATTGGACTTCCTCCTTTTTCTTTGGCTCGAGTGGAGAAGCCCGCCGCCCTGAAGGTAGTTCCAGAAGAGAAGGCGTAGGTCAAGGTGCTGGTCGAGCGGGTCGTCCAGCTTGTCCGCGATGGGGTGACCAGGATGGACCTGCTGAAGGTCTTTCTCGGTCGATGCATCCAACCTCTTCAGGCGCGCGATCATCCGATGTGGATGTACTCTGGGCTCGAGGATTCCACTCGGATCCACCTGGAGGACGTCAGCGAGGATACCTTGGAGAAGTGGTTAATGGGGATCACCAGCAACAAATACAACCCTCGGGGGTCTAGGAGGGTGATTCCATTCGACAACTCGCACCAGCCGGAGCAGGTATAATTCTGTCTTATCAAGTATCTTTTCGATTCACCGAGTGGCATCTTGTTTATGGTCGATTGAATTTCCTTTGATCGCTGTCCTTTCAGGCCCTCATCGACATGTACTCAATGCCCAATGGAGTGTAGGACCAAGAGGTTGAGGAAGAAGGGAGCGGTGGCGAGAGCAGCGAGGAGCATTCGGAGGCCGAGGAAGACGAGGAGAGTGACGAATCGACTGGTGATGAAGAAGTCGACACACCTCCTCGCAGGGAGAGGAGATCCAAACAAGCCCACAACCCAACGAGTGCTCTGAATTTAGTGGCCGCGCCGACTGGTCAGTCTTCGAAGCGTCCTAGGAAGTCTTCCCCAACACCGACTGAGAAGGCTCCAAAGCAATCCAAAGTTGCGCCGCCTCCAGCGCCAAAAGCGCCGAAAGCCACCTCTTCCAAACTGCCAAAAGCTTTGCCCAGGATCAAAGTGACCGTTCCTACTATCTCCGGGTAACAATCTGACTTGTCTTTTTCGTTGACTCAATTAACCAGAAATAACCAATTGAATACGGGTCTTTGAAGTGCTGCTACGTTAGGAACCTCCTCTTTCCAGTACCGGGACGAGGAAATGGAAGATGCGGTAACCTCCAACCCAGGTATAAACTCTTGTGATTTTGTTCTTGATTCTTTGGTCGATTGCGTTCGAGTGGCTCACTTGGGGTCGAATGATCTGCCTTGCAGATCCGCCCAACGTCATCGATCTTCCAGATGACGATGAAGATGTGGCTCTTAAGCCCAGGGAAAGCAAGAAGGTAACCGCTGGTAGGATGTCTCGGCAAGAAACAACTACAACACCTCCCGTCCGTCAAACTGAAGACGCGGGCAGGGCCTCTGTGACATTTGCTGCACCCTTGTCAAGTGGGCATCCCGCACCGTCGACTGCACCTATGATTCCTTCAACTGTCCAACTCCACGCCATGGAGCTCCAAGCAGCCGCACCTGGGTTGTCTGCACACTTTTTCACCAGCTACCCCATCCCGGACAACTAGTCGGAAGCGGCTGCGGAAGCCATCCGACAGGCTGACATGATGATGGAGCGGGTGAAGACGGTGCACGAGAACAGCCAGGCTGCCTACGACGCCAGTGCCGCCCTTCGGGCCAATGTCCAGGTGAGTAGACTTTCCGACTGTTTTTGTTCTCGAAAAATCTCCTTCTGCACAATCTCCTGTTGTTTGCGTCGAATTGGAGCACCCACTGGGTGTTTTGTTGTTTCTGGTAGTTTCGCTCTTCCACTCGGTCTGGGCGAGTGGGATCAGAACCGGTGGGGGCACGCTAAGTGCACCCACTGGGTGTAGTCCCCGAGACCACGGTCGACTGCTGGCAATCGACTAGGGTTTGAGTTCTTCTTTCTTTTCTTTCTACTCCTTACAGTCGACTCCGGCCGGATGGTCGAGTAGGATCCGAACCGGTGGGGGCACGCCAAGTGCACCCACTGGGTGTAGTCCCCGAGACCGTGATCGACTTCTGGCAGTCAACTGGGGTCTGAACAGCTTGCTGCCCCCTTTTTTTGACCTAGTCCAGGCGGACCGAACGAGTTGAGTCTTAGTCAGCGGGGGCACGCCAAGTGCACCCGCTGGGTGTAGCCCCTGAGACCGCAGTCGACTGTGTGTAGTCGGCTGGGGTCTAAATGGACTTCTTTAGGTTTTATTCACTTAGAAGTGAACCGCCTTTGATCCTATAGATTGATCTGTCTTTTGCCTTCTGTAGAAGTCTTGTACTCTTATTTCCAAGTTTGCTGAACTCGAGGTGAAGCAGAGGCAAATCAACTTAGACTTGGAATTGGCTCAGCAAAATCTGAAAAAAGCTCAAGACGAGGCCGCTGGTATGGAAGGTAACTGATTGTCGACTGACTTTCAATATATCTCTTTGATCTCTTCTTTGATTCGATTGCTTCTTTTGCAGAGAAAATGAAGTTGGCTCTGGAGAAGAAGGATTCGGACCTTGCCGCCGTGCAAAAAGCAGCCCAAGACAAAACCGCTCTCGCAGACAAGAAGCTTGCTTCAATCGGAACGCTTGAAGGAGAGGTGAACAAACTGAAATCTTGTCTTAATGAAGCTAACCGTGAAGTGACCAGTCTGAAGAAGGACAAAGTCGTCCTGAATGAAAAGTTGGAGTCTGCAATCCGCAAGAGGAATGACACAAAAGCTTATCTGAGGACTCTCGCCAAGAAGCTTTATCTCGCGCTGGAAGGTATTTCCTTTAATCCGACTGTGTTGATGCTTGCGATCGGATCTTGCTCGGTCGATTGACTAACTTTTGGCTACAGAACTTTGCCAAGACTTCGACGAAGAAAATGGAAGGGTCGAGACGGGTCTGGGCCCTATCGCTTCCCCAGTCTGCAACGAAACTGCGATGAACGTGCTCCGACTAGAGTCTCATATCGCCAGCGCCACAAGCTACCTCGCACGCCTGAAGGAGGCTGTCTCTCAAATTGACTCATCGCTTTGGCCGGGGGTGACGCTTCAGAATGACCTGGAATCCTTGATGACTCGACTGAACGAGATCCCTGACCGAGTGCAAGAATGGAAGAAATCCTCTGCCCGGTGCGTTGCTGATGTTGCGCTGTCCTTGGTGCGAGTCCATTGCAAGGAGGCTCGTGAAGATAAGCTGGCTGCGATCAAAGTCGCTAACACCAAAAAGCACGACTCCCAGTCCTTCATGGAGACTTTCATCGCTGCCGCCACTCGGATTGCTGATGGGCTCGACCTGGACTCATTTGTGGAGCCTGCCAGCCTTCCTCCGGCCGAATGAACAGACTCATGAAACCTGAATACGCTTTAAATTTTCCTCGGAATGCCGAGTGATTGCTGTAACCATTGAACTCCTTCGGGCTTGATGCCCGAGTACTTTTGATTTGCTGCTCGGAACCTTTAGGATTTATCTAAATTTGGTTTATTTCCAAATGTGCTTGTGTTTGTCCTCGAATGGACTTTGCTCACTGCTTTGAATAGACTTTGCGCTGGAGGCGCAGCTCTGAGGTGGCGGCTCCAATGGACCTGCGCTTCGTCGTCCTTGCGGATAGGGATGGAGCGAACGCTGTACTTGCGCCGTAGCTCTGAAGGAGAAGGTTGCAGTCAACCTGCACCTCGTCGTCCTTGCGGATGGGGATGGACCGGACGTTGTATTTGTGTCGCGGCTCTGAAGGAGAAGGTTGCACTCGACCTGCACCTCGTCGTCCTTGCAGATAGGGATGGACCGCACGTTGTATTTGTGTCGCAGCTCCGAAGGAGAAGGTTACAGTCGACCTGCACCTTGTCGTCCATGCGGATAGGGATATGTTTCAAACTTAGGCGAGTACTGGACTGCGGCTAAGCCCTCGAGTGGGAGGATTTCTCTCCACTCGGTAGGATTTGTTCGAACTTAGGCGAGTGCTGGACTACAGCTAAGTCTCCTGGTGAGAGAACTTAGGCGAGTGCTGGACTGCAACTAAGCCCCCGAGTGGGAGGATTTCTCTCCACTCAGTAGGATTTTTTTCGAACTTAGGCGAGTACTGGACTGCGGCTAAGTCTCCTAGTGAGAGAACTTAGGCGAGTGCTAGACTACAGCTAAGCCCCCGAGTGGGAGGATTGCTCTCCACTCGGTAGGATTTTTCAAACTTAGGCGAGTGCTGGACTGCAGCTAAGCCTCCTAGTGAGAGAACTTAGGCGAGTGCTGGACTGCAGCTAAGCCCCCGAGTGGGAGGATTGCTCTCCACTCGTTAGGATTTTTCAAACTTAGGCGAGTGCTGGACTGCAGCTAAGCCTTCTAGTGAGAGAACTTAGGCAAGTGCTGGACTGCAGCTAAGCCCCCGAGTGGGAGGATTGCTCTCCACTTGGTAGGATTTTTCAAACTTAGGCGAGTGCTGGACTGCAGCTAAGCCTTCTAGTGAGAGAACTTAGGCAAGTGCTGGACTGCAGCTAAGCCCCCGAGTGGGAGGATTGCTCTCCACTTGGTAGGATTTTTTCAAACTTAGGCGAGTGCTGGACTGCAGCTAAGCCTCCTAGTGAGAGAACTTAGGCGAGTGCTGGACTGCAGCTAAGCCCCCGAGTGGGAGGGTTGCTCTCCACTCGGTAGGATTTTTTCAAACTTAGGCGAGTCCTGGACTGTAGCTAAGTCTCCTAGTGGGAGAACTTAAGCGAGTGCTGGACTGCAGCTAAGCCCCCGAGTGGGAGGATTGCTCTCCACTCGGTAGGATTTTTTCAAACTTAGGCGAGTGCTGGACTGTAGCTAAGCCTCCTAGTGAGAGAACTTAGGCGAGTGCTGGACTGCAGCTAAGCCCCCGAGCGGGAGGATTGCTCTCCACTCGGTAGGATTTTTTTTCAAACTTAGGCGAGTACTGGACTGCAGCTAAGTCTCCTAGTGGGAGAACTTAGGCGAGTGCTGGACTGCAGCTAAGCCCCCGAGTGGGAGGGTTTCTCTCCACTCGGTAGGATTTTTTCAAACTTAGGCGAGTATTGGACTGTAGCTAAGTCTCCTAGTGGGAGAACTTAGGCGAGTGCTGGACTGCAGCTAAGCCCCCGAGTGGGAGGGTTGCTCTCCACTCGGTAGGATTTTCTTTCGAACTTAGGCGAAACGGATTCGCGACTAAGCCACCCACTGGGGGATTTCAGAAGTAAATAAGAACACAACAATCGAATGATAGGACCATAAGCTCTTGTATTTGATAAACAAATTACAAAAGGTGTTTCTTATTACATTTTATTCGACCGAGTGCTTAAGTATAAAAGGGGCGGAGCAGCTCCGCGTTCCAAGCCCGTGGCTCGTCTTTCTGATGCTCAATACTGTAAAGATGGTATGCTCCATTGTGAAGAACTTTGGTGACAATGAAGGGGCCTTCCCAAGTCGGGGCGAGCTTGTGTGGTTTCTGTTGGTCAACTCGAAGAACCAGATCTCCTTCTTGAAAGGCTCTACCCTTCACATTTCTGGCGTGGAATCGACACAAATCTTGCTCGTAAATGGTCAACCGGATCAAGGCCATCTCTCTTTCCTCCTCCAAGAGATCGACTAAATCTTGTCGGGCCTGCTTTGCTTCCTCTTCGGAGAAGAGCTCGACTCAGGGTGCGTTGTGGAGCAGGTCACTTGGCAAAACTGCTTCGTCTCCGTAAACCAAAAAGAAAGGAGTTCGTCCGGTCCATCGATTAGGAGTTGTTGTCAGGACCCCAATTCCAAGTCACATCGATCTAGCCGGTAACACCTCATATCACTTTGTGGCCTCACGCACGGTATTCCCACGGGTGTCGCCTTACCATGGCCCGGGACCGTTTGCGCCTTTTGGCTCACGTATATGATAGTGTCGCTAGCATCCATATGACAGAGAACCTGGGCCGACATGGCTAGTCGTTAACCCAAAGCGGCACTAACCTATGGGGACAGGCATACATGAATCGCATCGAGCATGTCGGTCAGCAGCGTGTGAATCCGGGCTGTAGCACTGGGCTAACAGGACTCCGGGAACCCGGGCTGTAGCAGGCTAGGCAGGACTCCGGATGTCACCACGTGACATTTCCCCGAAGGGACAGACACAGGAACAAAGTGAAACACATGCCGGCCAGTCAAGTGTCCTAAGCAGTAGTGCTGGGCTAGCAGGACTCCGGTGAACCGGGCTGTAGCGGACTACTATGGCTCATGGAAGCACAAGACTATATTTCCCCATAAGATAGGCTGCCAAAGATAAACAACTAGATTGTCGGATCCCACACATACCAAGCATTTCAATCATACACACAATATGCTCGATATGTGTAAATACAACATGGCATCACAACATAACTCTATGACTCAAGTATTTATTCATTAGGCTCCGAGGAGCCAGAAATACAAACATGGGTCTCATGACCCAACATTCAGAGCATAGAAACCAAAACACATGCGGAAGCTTAACATGTCTGAGTACAGACATCTATAATTGAAAAAGGCTGAGAAGCCTGACTATCTACCAGATCCTGCCGAGGGCACAAGATCGTAGCTGAGGTATCAAGCTAAACGTCGAAGTCCACGCGGAACTACTAGCGAGACTGAAGTCTCTCTGCAAAACATAAATTAAGCAAACATGAGTACAAAGGTACCTAGCAAGACTTACATCAGAACTAGCTACATATGCATCGGTATCAACAAGGGGGGTGGAGTTTAACTGCAGCAAGCCAGCTTTGACTCAGTGGCTAACCTGAACTACGACTGGAAGCAACTCTTTTGAGGTGGCGCACACGAGTCCACATATTTACCATTCAATACACCACTATGGATCCGCTCCCGTCTCCCTACGAGAAGGCCATCCATAGCACTCACGCTTATCTTGCGAGTTTTAGGGTATCCACTTTCACTTGTCTATGAACTATGCAAGGGGTCCAAGTTTCCATATCCGAGGAATCCGGCTATTCGAATAGATAATGATAACCCTGCAGGGGTGTACTTCTTCACACATGCTCCCACCACTTACCGTCGTTTACACGACATGTACTCGGCAACCTTCAAGCGGAAGCCCAACGAGGGTGTCGGCCACGGCCTACCTAAACACTTAAGTCTCTAGTCCAGGTTTATCGCCTATCCAGGTTCCATCCGCAGGGAGTCCGGCCGAGGTTTCCACATACGGCCCCGAATGGTGTGAACAGGGTTCCCGAGACACCAAACGGGCGCTCGGTACACCGTGCCACGGTGTATCTACCGCATCATAGCCAACCCCTAGGGTCGGCGCTATGCACGGCCGCCAACACATAACCTACAAACACCAGAAACTAGTTGCAACTCCTAGACAGAGTACTAGGGTGATTAAGAAGCCGAGAGGGCCAATTAAGGATCCCAATGAGTGGTGGTAGCTGTTCATGGATCACAGACACAGAACTCAGTTCCTAAGAACGGTTTCAATGAGACAACCCACCATGTACTTCTACATGGCCTCTCACCGCTACCTTTATCAAATCGTGTTCACACACTTAGCTCACACATAGTAGGACATGTTCATCACCATTCCAATTCATTCCCGATGAATCAGACCCGACACAACTCTATGCAATAGCAGGCATGACAACAAGCATGAATGAGTAGGCACATCAGGGCTCAAACAACTCCTACTCATGCTAGTGGATTTCATCTATTTACTGTGGCAATAACAGGTCATGCAGAGGATAAGGGTTCAACTACCGCAGCAAGTAACAATTGAATCGTTGTTGTCCTAATGCAGTAAAAGAGAGCAGGAGCGAGAGAGTGGGATTGTATCGGAATGAACAAGGGGGTTTTGCTTGCCTGGCACTTCTGAAGATATTATAGCTCTTCATCGGCATCATCGAACTCATCGTCGGAAGCACGTCTATCAAGAGGGGATGAATACCGGCAACAGAGAGGGAGAGCACAATCAATGCAATGCAACAATATGATGCATGATCATGACATGGCAATATGCTGTGATTTGGGCGAATGCAACAGAAAGTCATTTTAATTTAAGGGGAATTCAAAAGTATATCAATTCGAACTCCAAACCTATTATGAAATTTTCCCTAATCATGTTTCATCCTAAACAGTGAGGTTAACTTGCTCAAACATGCATGAAAATGGTACAGATGGATTCCTTTAATTTTTCTGATAATTTTTCATATATAATTTATTTCATTTGGAGTTACGGTTGATTTTCTATGATTTTTAGAAGTTTAGGCAATTTTCTGGAATTTCTTGAATTATTTTTAATCTAGAAATGACGTATTGCGTCAGCACTACGTCATGCCTGCATCAGCAAGTCAACAGCAGCGGGCTGGGTCCACTGGTCAGTGACACAATGTTGTTCAGTGTCAATGACAGGTGGGGCCTGGTCAACGGTGACGTGGCCATGTCAAACTGACCTGTGGGCCCGTGGGGTTAGTTTAGTCTAAACAGGAGCTAAGTAGTGTTAATTAGGCCGTGGGGCCCAGTAGTCAGTGGCTCTAGGAAGGGTTAGCTGGCGGTGATTAGTGCTAATCACGCGGCAACATCGGCTCACCGGAGTCCCACCGGCGGTGACCAAATCTACGGCGGAAGCTTGCCGAGGCTGCGCTATAGGCGGCGTATGGACGCGCGAAGGCCACCAGAAGGTAGCCCGAGCACGCCCGCATCTAGCTAGCCACACGGGAGGCCGCGTGGTCGCCGGAATTGACGACGGCGAGCGCATCCGCGGTGGCCGAAGTTCGGACGTGGAAGGGGTCGACGCTACGGTGCACTAGAGGGGAAACTGAAGGGTGCTGCGGGCTCCTGGGAGTGCGGAGAACACGGTGACGCGCTCAGGCGCAAGCTGGGGTGGCCCTAGCCACGGCGGTGAGGAACTACGGCGGCGATGAGCTCTCGGGTCCGGTGGTTAGTGCGGTTACGGCACGCAAACGAGGAAGGGAGGAGAGGGGAAACGACAAGGTGCTCACGGCTAGGCCGTCGGGGTGCTCAACAGGCTCGGGAACGCGTCGAGGAGGGCACACGGTCGCCGGCGATCTCGGCAGACCGAGGAAGAAGAAGGCGTCGGGGTCAGTGCTTGGAGGCGTCTGGCGTCGCGTGAGTCGTCGAGGAGGCGGAGCTCACGGGCACGTCAGAGGGGCGAGGGGTGGCTCTGGTGACGACTACGGCGAACGGCGGTGAGGATGCCGCTCGTCCATCGCGGGAGAGGGTGAGGGAGACGAGGGGGAGAGAGGGGAGGGGTGCAGGGGGGTGCTGGGCGTCTTCGTGGCGCTCGGATGGGGACGAGGAGGCAGCAGGAGGTTGAAGCAGGAGGTGGCCGCGGGTGCGCGCGCCGAGGACATGCCTCTGCCTACTGGCAGAGGTGGGTGACGACTGGCACAAGCCAGGTGGGCTGGGCCAGCACAGGTGAGGCCCAGGTGGGTTTCTCTCTCTCTCTTTATTTTTCTTTTCTATTTTTCGGTAATCTTTGTGGCTTTTCTAAAAATACCTAGACCCTTTCAAAACTCACCAAACTGAACATGCCCACTGTATAGAATATATCCAGCATGGAACATTTCAGTTTAGGATTACTTGGGTATTTAAAATATTTACTAGCATTTAAATGCCCAAATTCAAATAACATATGATTTAATCCAGTAACCTTTGGATGACCTAGAAAGTTTTGCACCATTTTTGTCAGAGGTTTTAGACCAAGACAAATATGATGAACATTTTGAAGGGCATTTTGGGTTCATTGAAAATATTTAAAGTTGGGCCTATTTGCATTGCTTTGGTGCTAGGGGTTTGATCATCCCCAGTTCAGTTTTAAGAGAAATTTAAACATGATGCAACACAAGACTAGCTAACCCAGAGTAGATCAGAAGTAGGGATGTGACAGTTGTCCTCAAGCCCCACAAAACTGACGGAAGTTCATCAACCCAAGCGCCTGCTGCGTATTTGAGATCATGCATCAGTCGGGGTTTCAATCCTTTGAGAATTAGGCCATTGGCTCTTTCTGCTTGTCCGTTCGACTGGGGTGAGCGACCGAAGCATAGTCGACTCGAGTGCCCTGAGAGGTGCAGAAAGCTCTGAATTCATCGGAGTCAAAGTTCGACCTGTTGTCCGTGATGATGCTGTGTGGGACTCCATATCTGAATGTCAATTCTCTGATAAAACTAACATCGGTGCTAGCATCAAGGTTCTTGATAGGTTTAGCTTCGATCCATTTGGTAAACCTGTCGACTGCAACGGGCACATGAGTGAAGCCGCTCCTGCCAGTTCTCAGTGGTCCAACCATGTCCAGTCCCCAAATAGCAAAGGGCCAGATGAGGGGGGTGGTCTTCAGGGCAGAAGCTGGCTTGTGAGACATGTCAGATTAAAACTGGCAGCCTTCACATCTGTCGACTATATCTTTCGCCATTTCATTTGCTCGTGGCTAATAGAATCCAGCTTGGTATGCTTTAGCCACGATGGCCCGGGAGGATGCATGATGACCACAGGTCCCCGAGTGGATGTCATTGAGGATCATTTGACCTTCTTATGGTGTTATGCATTTCTGACCGACTCCGGTCATGCTTTCCCTGAACAGCTGTCCTCTTATCACAGTAAAGGCCTTGGATCGACGGACGATCTGTCGAGCCTCTTTTTCATCCTCTGGGAGTTCTTTCCTGAGGATGTACGCAATGTAGGGCACCGTCCAGTCGGGAGTAATGGCCATAACCTCCGTGATCAGGTCGACCACGGCTGGGACCTCGACTTCAGTCGGATCTGTGGCGCTCTTAGGTTGCGGGGGCTCTTCAGTAAAAGGATCGTCCTGAACTGTCGGCGAGTGAATATGCTCCAAAAACACATTGCTGGGGATGGCTTCTCTCTTGGAACCTATCTTTGCCAAATTGTCGGCTGCTTGATTTTTCAGTCGGGGTATGTGGTGGAGTTCTAACCCCTCAAACTTCTTCCCAATCTTTCTCACTGCGTTGCAGTAACCAGTCATGGTTGGGCTTCTGACGTCCCACTCCTTCATCACTTGATTAACTACCAAATCTGAGTCGCCATAGACCATGAGGCGACGGACGCCGAGTGAAATGGCCATGCACAACCCATACAGGAGTGCTTCATATTCTGCTTTGTTGTTGGAGGAATCAAAGTGAATCTGGAGGACATATCTGAGCATGTCTCCTCGGGGGGATACCAGAACTACTCCAGCACCAGAACCGTTCAGCATCTTGGATCCGTCAAAGAACATGGTCTAGTGCTCAAAGTGAACTTGAGTCGGCAGTTGTTGTTCGATCCACTCGGCGAGGAAATCCGCTATTGCTTGGGACTTGATGGCTTTCTTTGCCTCAAACTTGATATCCAGGGGAAGGAGTTCAATCGCCCATTTGGCCACTCGACCAGTTGCATCTCTGTTGTGCAGAATCTCTGACAATGGAGCGTCGCTGACGACTGTAACAGAGTGATCTGAGAAATAGTATGCAACCTTCTTCGTGGTCATGTAAATCCCATAGACAAGCTTCCGATAATGAGGATATCTCTGCTTTGACGGGGTCAGGACTTCAGAAACATAATAAACTGGGCGTTGAACCTTATAAGCTTTTCCTTCTTCTTCCCGCTCAACCGTAAGTACTGTACTGACGACTTGTCCAGTGGCTGCTATATAAAGCAGTAGAGGCACTTTGCTGATTGGAGCAGCAAGCACCGGCTGCGTGGAAAGCAGGGCTTTTAGCTCTGCAAACGCTGCATCAGCTTCTGGGGTCCACTCAAACTTGTCTGATTTCTTCATCAGTTGGTAAAGAGGCAGCGCCTTTTCACCGAGGCAAGAAATGAATCGACTTAGAGCGGCCAAGCAACCAGTAAGCTTCTGGACATCATGCACACGCACAGGGTGCTTCATTCGGAGTATAGCGCCTACTTTCTCTGGGTTAGCATCGATTCCTCATTCGGAAACAAGAAAACCGAGTAACTTTCTGCTTGGAACTCCAAACATGCACTTTGATGGATTGAGCTTGATATCATACCTTCTGAGGTTGGCAAAGGTTTCAGCAAGGTCAGTCAGTAGGTCGGAACCTTTACGTGACTTGACCACAATGTCATCCATGTATGCTTCCACATTTCGACTAATCTGAGTGAGCAGGCACTTCTGAATCATCCGCATGAATGCGGCTCCGGCGTTTTTCAAAACAAATGGCATTGTGACATAACAGAAGCACCCAAACGGGGTGATAAAAGCTATCTTTATTTCATCGGGTCCATACAGACGGATCTGGGTGTCGCCGGAGCGACCATGTTCACTTCCCTGTTGATGACTTTCAATCGACTTTTGCTCTCAACATCAGCAAAAATCATCAGAGTGGAATTCACGTGGGGATAACCATCGTCATCCTCTTCCTCATCCTCAGCCTTGACTACCTCCTTCTCTTTTTCCTTGGGTTGTTTCTCTCGGAACCGCTGGATTAGGAGCCGACACTGCCGAGTGGTGTGTTTCGGGTAAATGAAATTACCTTCTTCATCTTTTTTGGTGTGGATATGGCACGGCAGATCCAACATGTCATTTCCATCTTGATCTTTTACTTTCTTGCGGTTCCACAGCCCTTTGGGCTTCCCCTTGAACTTTCCTTGAACCACAGCCAAGGCTTCACCCGGAGCAGCTGGCTCGGCCTTGCGCTTCTGTTTCCGACTGGAGTTTCCTCCTCCGGCTTCGTGGGCGACTGCTTTGTGCTTGCCGCTCCGAGGTCGCTCTTCTTCTTCACCATTGGGATACTTGGTGGCAATTTCCATCATCCGAGCCAGAGTAATATTTCCTGTCCGGCCGAATTTCCTATTCAACTCCCTATACCTGACGTCTTCCTTAAAGGCACAAATTGCCTGATGATCTGACACATCTTCTACCGTGTGGTGTAGGGTGATCCATCTCTGGATATAATCCCTCAAAGTTTCATTCGGCTTCTGAACACAACACTGTAACTCTGTCAAACCTGTCGGTCGTTTGCAAGTGCCCTCGAATGTTGTGACAAACACTCGGGCGAGATCTTCCCAAGTATAGATGCTGCCAGGTGCTAACTGATTCAACGATGCTCTAGCTGAGCCTTCCAACATCAGAGGAAGGTGTTTCATGGCCACTTCATCATTGCCGCCACCAATCTGGACAGCCACTCGGTAGTCTTCAAGCCAAGTGTCAGGCTTGGACTCTCCGGTGAACTTACTAACTCCAAACGCCAACCTGAAGTTGGGGGGAATCACCATAGCTCTGATAGCTCTGCTGAAGCAATCTGGACCAGAGACATGCACCCTATTGCTGGTTTGTGGACCTCCATCATGGCCCTCTCGGTGAGCTCTGTTTCTGTCGACCAAGCCCTGCACAAGAATAGATCTCGCATCAAAGCCTGGCTCCCTGGGGTCGATTGGAATACCTCGCCCAACACTATGAGGGCGCCTGTCTTCATGCTGCCGAGGCACGTACGACCCGCTCCTCGGGGGAGGCGTGGGCACTCGACGGCGATCATCACAATCGACTCGGCGATCATACTGCTCTTGGTTTCTGTACTGATCTCGTCGATCCCCATGTCCCTCACGCCTCAGAGGCGATCTTGGGCTATGGGCCGACTGAACTGTATCTGCCATCACGGATCTGCTGTGGATCCTATCCCACGACTGAGGTACAACTATATTCTGCTCTCCCACCGCCCGGAGCAAGGCTCGGATCTGCACTAGACCTCGACCAGCTTTTGACTGGGAGGGTTGGATCGACTCCTCTATCCGGGCAGCAAAAGCTAGATTCTGGATCGGGGTTCGGTATACCTGAGTTGGAGGTGGAAAAAGTTGGTGTCGACTGGACTCAGGAGCACGTTGTCGAGCGCGATCGTCGCGTGCGCGCTGGTGGTTCTCCAGTCGAGTGTTCTCAGCCAGATTGGCCAAGCGCGCCTGGTCCAAGGCCTGGGCCTCGGGGGTTTCGCCAACTATAGGAGTGTGCAGGGCATCCATGTTCCGGCGACGAAGTTCTTCCCTCTGCTGCGAGGAGAGAGGTTCGGCGCGGTACTCCTCGTGAACGCACTACGGATCGCCATTCCCGTCACCTGCGTCTTCACGATTGAAGCCAGGAGGACTGTGTGGTCCATTGACCATCTGGACTTCCGCCACCGAGTCCTTGCTGCCGCACTCGGATGCAGTCTCTACGGAGCCAGTCGATAGATCAAACAGGCCGTAGAGAGATTCGTCGGGCTCGATCACCGCGACTTGAGGGGTGGCCCATTGGCGGGTCACCGCATGCTTCACCCACCGCTGAAGCCTCGACCGACCGGTGCGCTTGCTCCAGCGGGTCACACGGACGGGGAAAGCTGCTGGAGTCGACTGGTACTGGGTCGACAGTTGTCGTAGGAGGACGCCACGGACGCACGCGCGAAAGTGCACCGCCCCGCGGGCGGGGAGCGCGTCGGTGTCGAGTGGTGCCTCCTGGAGCCAAGCGGAGTCGTCGACGACAAACACGAGCACGCCGAGACGGATCTCGCGGCCCTCAGCCAAACCTCTGCCTGGAACCATGATGAAGGGGATCGGAAAAATTTCAACTTCTCCAATAAGTCGCTAAGACACCGGCCCCATGGTGGGCGCCAACTATCGTGGATTTAAGACTGATAGTAGAATGGGGGGTAAGTATGAGGAGGCAAGATCCTAGCTATGGAGTAGTTGTACACACGAGTTTTACGAGTTCAGGCACTTCCCGGAGGATGTAACAGCCCTACGTCTCGGTGCCCTGAGGCGGTCGACTGGATTATGTGTGTATGTGTGAGCTTACAAAAGTGTGAACCCCTGTCCCAGAGGAGGGGGGTGTCTTATATAGAGTGTGCCAGGACCCCAGCTCCCCTCCGTTACGCAGGGTTCAATGTTCATAAATGCGGGGCGTTACTGGTAATGTCTACAATAAAGTGTTATAAATGCTCATAAAGCTATGGTTTAAGTCACAACCGTTGCAGAGTGGAGAGCTTCTCATCTTCTGGTGGTCGAGTGTCTTCAAGGAAGTCGAGTGAGCACATCTTCATGGTCGAGTGGATGATGTTTTGTCTTCCATTGCTTCTGATTCTTTGTAGACATGTCCTTGGGGAGGGTATGTTGGACAGGTCCATGACCCTACCCCAGGTACATAGCTTCATCACCTACTGAAAATATTTATTATGAAATTTCTTTGGGTATGATAGAGAAACTGCTAGCTAATCCTTATGCAGGAGATGGAACATTACATCCCAATATGCACCTAATCTTCGTGGATGAAGTTTTTGGATTATGTAAGCTTGCAGGTATGCCCGAGAATGTTGACAATAAGAAGGTCTTCCCTTTATCTTTGAAGGTAAAGGCATTGACATGGTATAGGCTATTGGATGATATTGGATCATGGAACTACAACCGATTGAAATTGGAATTTCATCACAAGTTTTATCCTATGCATCTGGTTCATCGTGATCGGAATTATATATATAATTTTAGGCCTCGTGAAGGAGAAAGTATCGCTCAAGATTGGGGGAGGCTTAAGTCAATGTTATATTCATGCCCCAATAAGGATCTCTCAAGAGAGATTATATTCAAAAAAATATGCTCGGCTTTCTCATAATGATCGATCCATGCTCGATACTTCTTATATTGGTTCCTATATGAAGAAGGATATTGAATTCAAATGGGATTTATTGAAAAGAATTAAACGCAACTCTCAAGATTGTGAACTCGGTGAAGGTAAAGAGTCAGGTATAAACCTTAAGTTTGATTGTGTTAGATCTTTTATGGATACCGATTCTTTTCGTGATTTTAGCACTAAATATGGACTTGACTCTGAGATAGTAGCTTCTTTCTGTGGATCTTTTGCTACTCATGTTGATCTCCCTAAGGAGAATTGGTTTAAATATAATCCTCCCATTGAAGTTAAAGTAGTTGACCCTGTTAAAGTTGAAGAACAAACTATTACTTATAATGTTGATCCTATCATTCCTACTGCTTATATTGAGAACCCGCCTTTCCCTGTTAGAATAAAGGATCATGCTAAAGCTTCAACTGTGGTCAACAAAAGTAATATTAGAACATCCAAACCCTCTAAGAAAATTATAGTTGAACCTAGTGTTGCTATGGTTAAAGATCTCTTGGTTGCTAATATTGATGGGCATGTTATTTATTTCTATGATGAAGCTGTTAGAATTGCCAAACCCGATATGAAAGATAAGCATAGACCTATTGTTGGCATGCTTGTTGTTTCTATTAAAATAGGAGATCATTGTTATCATGGCTGATGTGATGTGGGTGGTAGTGTGAGTGCAATTCCTTATACCTTATATAAAGAAATTATGAATGATATTGCACCTACTAAGATAGAAGATATTGATGTTAGTATTAAGCTTGCTAATAGAGATACTATATCACCAATTGGGATTGTTAGAGATGTTGAAGTCTTGTGTGAGAAGATAAAATATCCTACTGATTTTCTTGTTCTTGCTTCCCCACAAGATAATTTTTGTCCCATTATATTTGGTAGACCTTTTTTGAATACTGTTAATGCTAAGAGACACTGCGAGAAAGATTTTGATATTATTGGTTTGGGGGACATGTCTCATGATTTTAATTTCTCTAAATTTCATAGACAACCCCATGATAAAGAATTTCTTAGTAAGGATGAAATTTGTCGGTGTTCTGGGAACGGGGGTCCCCAGACTTGCCTGCCTGCGGCTTGCGGCGTGGCTCAAAGGGGGCCCAGCATGGCCCATCTTCATCAACACAACCCCAAGACCCTCGCGAGGGGCCAAGCCTCGCGGGGCGGATGACACGGAGCTTCCTCAGGCACGGCCACATCAGGCTGGCTCGCGAGGAGGCGGAGAGATCAAGGCGGGATACCTCACGAGGTGCCCGTGACGAAAGCCATGACGACCAAGGGCGCCAGGCGGGCGCCAGCCCGCGCAGTGTCCTCCTTTCCTCTTTGGTGCAAAGGGAGCAAGCGCAGGCGAGAGCATCAAGCAAAGGCACCCGTTTCGGTGCAACAAGACCAAGACCAGTCCAACGGCAGGAAGGAAGTCATTGTGGAGCCCAAGCCAGCGTCACCACTAGAGCCTTTGGCAGGCGAGGACCAACTTTAGTCAGGATAAGTGTACCAGATGTTCCCCTTCAAAATGGCCAATTGTTGGCGCCCTTCCCGCTCAATATTTGGGAAGAGGCCCAGGGCCATTGCCTATAAATAGGACTAGCCACCCACAGAGAGAAGGGGTCAGAAATCAGAGAGAGAATCGAGAAGAGAGAGAGAGAAGGGTGACTGAACTCCCCCTAGCAGTTCATCCCCCCAACCAAGAACAGACCCTCGCGAGGCTGTTCTTCCTTGTATTGCTCATCATCATCAGCCCAAGAGGCAATCCACCACACCACACACTGGAGTAGGGTATTACACCACAACGGTGGCCTGAACCA
Source organism: Triticum urartu (assembly GCF_003073215.2). Taxonomy (NCBI): domain Eukaryota; kingdom Viridiplantae; phylum Streptophyta; class Magnoliopsida; order Poales; family Poaceae; genus Triticum; species Triticum urartu. Next base: position 339,420,978 of record NC_053028.1, read on the forward strand.
GTATAAATCCTGTGTTTCTTGTGCTGTTCTTTCCATAGCTTAGATCTTAGCGAGGCGGAGGGGTGCAGGTAGGTAGGAGGCGAAATCTCCACGCGCACCCCAGTGTTTGAACCTCAAGGGTCTGCGGAACCCGAAATCCGACATTTGGCGCGCCAGGTAGGGGTGCGCCGGAATCCACCTTCTACCACTTCGTGCCCCGCCGCATCGTCATCACCATGTCCGGCGACAAGGCGGGCAACCTAGATCCATGGGCGGCTTGGCCCGCCCGCGCAGAGTAGCTCGCCTCGGGCGACCCCGTGCCCTAGGCAGCTCGCGGTCCGCAGGGCGCTGCGGGCCGCGGGCGACGCAGACAGGCTTCGACAGCTCTCACACCGCGCCAAGCACGGTCGGCAGCAAGGGCCTCCAATCACGCCGCGACCACGACACCGTACACCCGCCGGGAGCAGGCGAACTCGAGGGCCGCGCTCACGGTGGCCCAAGAGCTGCTGCAGTGCAGGCTGCTGGAGGGCGGCCGCGACGTGCGGCTGGAGCGGGTGGCAGAGCTCCTGGGCTTCGCCGCCTCGGGGGCTCACCCCTTCTGCACCCAGCTCCCATCTCAAGCCCAGGGCGGCCCGCGCGGGGGCTCCGCACGCGCCCGCGGGCTCCAGGGCTACTCCAACGCCAGTGAAGCTGTCGGCACCGGACAGGCGGCGGCGCTACCCCCGCTCCCGGTCCGCGAAGAAGAAGGACTCGACGTGACCCACGGCCCCAGTGGACGGCCGCGCTACCACCCCACGGTGGGCGCGTCAAGCAAAGCTGCGTGGCACGCGGAGCACTATGGCATGGCCTTCGGGATGACGGCGCCAGAAGAATACGTGCCCCGCATGATGGGCCAAGGACACCTTCACCAGGGCGAACAAGGCTCGCTCCTCAGCCCAAGCTGGGGGGACGAGGCGCCAAAAGCTGAGCCCTTCCAGGAGCCCCGGGACGGTCCCACTGGCCACGCTGGAGGCAATGATTATCGGGTACCGCTAATTCCTCAGGAGCAAGCATACGCTAATCATGGATCGCAGGAGGTGCAGGTCGCCACAGCGAGCAGCAGCCCCGCTCCCACAGTCTCCTACCCCTCGGGAGGAGGGCGCATGGGGATGTAGGAGAGGGGCCGAGATCCGACATCACCACCGCGGCAATCGGAGCAAGGTGTTCTCAGGAGGTAGGCCCTCTGCTGGGGAGGTGCCTCAGGGCCTGCCCCTGGCGGAGGACCCGTGGTCGTCGGGGGAACCGCTGGCGACCGCTCTACCCCATCGGCGGCGTCCTGGTTTCCGGTCGTCGTTGATGGCACTAGAGTGTGGCGCAAGGCAGGGCCCTCGTCTGGTGATATGAAGCAAGGCTGGTTCCTATGAACAAGGCCCAGTGCCTGTGAAGCTCGCCGCCCCGTGACACTCTCACGTAATAATGAGTGGGGCTGTACATGCCCCGGAGTCTCAGGGGTGCCGGCCTCAGGCCCTGGGGCTCCCTCCCACGCCCAGTGGCAGCACTTAGCTCCGCGCTGGTGAGAAGACGTCCAAGACTAGATTAGGTGCCGGACGCGGCCTTTTGTCTGCTTTCGTTGCTTTTCCCTTTGGTTGTCGCTTTCCCCCGCTAGATTCAAGTTGGATTCGAATTTGAGATTTGCGTGTGTTCGGGGAAGGGGTGCTTAGTCTCGTTCGAGCAATTCCTCGCGTTTTGGTTACCACTTCGCCTCAGCTGCCTCCCCTCATGAGCCCCTTGCGAACCGGGTCAGGCCTAGCTTGCCCGCAGCCCAGACTGCCACCGCCGCGTCCTCTCAGGAGGGTTTTTTTACTGCAGATCCTACGGATTCGATCAGGGAACACTCGGGACACCACAGCCTCCCACAGGCTACCTCAGGGCCCGCACGGGACAAAGGTAAACTAGCCGACCAGCGCATCGCTTAAGCCAACCACATGGCGCGGGCGCATGGGCAATGTAACGTCTACTAATACGATGAACACAAGTTTTACATGAGGGGCTCCCCCTCCAAAATGCTCTCACAGCCATCAGGCCAAAACCTGAGTTCTATTCATGCAGGGTAAGGAAACAGGAACGATGCATGATCAGTCGGATAAATCCCCCAATGCGTCCTCAGGAGCACCGCCCGAACTATTGCTGGCGTCGCTGAACTCGCCATCACTGTCTGCATCACCGCCAGCGGCATCAGGGCCGTTCACCACAACGCCCTCGTCAGCAGCCACGATCACGCCGTCGTTGTCTGAAGCAATGGCCCTGACAAGAGCATCCACATTGTCTTCCACCCAGTGCACCAGGTCATCTCGGAAGGCCTGGGGGACTGGGGCGATGGCGGCGTCGAAATCGAAGTGGGGATCCATGTTCCGGAGATGGCTGAAGACGCGAGAAAAGGCGCGCCCGAGCAGGGCGCGGCTCCTCTCCTCCACCAACCTGTCGGCCCTGACCGACCGCGCCTCCAGCTGCGTCACCACGTCGGTGAAGAACTGAAGGTTGCCGGCGTAGTTGACTGCGTGCGGCTCGCCAACAGCCGCCTCGCAGAGGTTGCCCAAGGCTGTGTTGGCTCTCTCCCGGAGCGTGGTGAGCATGGGGCCGTGCTCATGCTCTAGGATCCGCCGCTGACGTATCTCGTCTGCATTCCGGCGCGCGACGACCTCGGCCTCCACCACCTGCTGGCGAAGGAGCGCCTCGGCCTGGGAGGTGGCTGACTCCCCTTGCGCTACCTCAAGGGCGGCCCGAAAAGCATCGGCCCGCCGCGTCGCTTCCTCTAGCTTGGCCCTCAAGGCAGCAGTCCTACCTTCAGCCTCGGCCCGGATCAACTCCAGCCTCTCCTCGAACTTGTGCTCGAGGCTCAAGCGCGCCATCGCCACCCGACGTCCGACCTCCTCCGGGACGCAGGCTTCCCATGCAGCGACATCATCCTCCGCATGCGTCACCAAGCGCTCCCTCGTCTCCAGGCGCTCGTACCCGCGGGTATGTTCGGCGGCTTCCAGCGTCAGCGCCTCCCCGCGCTTCTGGAGCTCTGCTGGGTCGCCAGAGGCCACCTTCATCGACGCGAGGGCTGCTTCGCGCAGCTCCACTTGCTCCTCCAGTGAGTGGCACTAGGCCAGGAGCTCCCGAGCCCGCTCCTCCGCCGCCTCTCGCCACCGGTCGGCTTCCCGGGCCTCCTCAGCAGCCCGAGATCGGGCCTCCTGAGAGGCCACCAGCAACGTCTTGGCCTCTGCGTCCTCAATATCGCGCTGACGGCGCGCAAGGGCGATGGCACCCTCCAGCTCATGCCTCTCTGCAGCCAGGCGCAGGCCCTCGGCCTCAAGGCGCGCGTCTTCATCAGCAAGCTCCTCACCAAGCAGGCTCACCGTGTCAGCCGCCCTTCGAAGGAATCCTTGGCGAAGAGCGCGACGCTCCCGGGCGCGCTCGAGCACGTCTTCCACACCATCATCTGCCCCGAGCAAGTGCCGGGGGCCACGAATCAGCACTCCCCCTCCGGGCAGGGGGCTGGCACCCTCGCGACGGCCGGGCACGCCCCACCAGAAGCCCGGCCTGGAGCCAGCCCGTCCCCAGACGAAGAGCGCAGGGAGCGCCTCAACCAATCGCAGTCCACGACCAGGCGAGAAGCCCACGGCAGGCTGGCTATGCCATGAGAAGCCCGCGAAGGAGGATCGCGAGGTGCGCAGGGCCACGATGCGCCTCGGGATGGTTCGCCTCTCCGATCGCCCTCACCACAAGGGCTCTGCTGCTCGCAGCGCTTGAGGACGGTGGAGGGGGCGAAGCCAAGGGGGACGGCACCTCAGCCGTCTACGCGAGCTCGGCTGGAAGGGGCCTGTGGAGCAAGGATCAGTAAAAGCAACAGAAGGATCGGGAGCCGGGAAAGGAGAAGGCTTACTCATCAGTGGTGAAGTACTTCCTACCTTCAGCAGGCGACAAGGGTAATTGTCGCCCAGGGCCTCCCTTCTCTTCCGGAGGGTCTCAAATTCCACGTGGAAGCAGCCCAAGAGTTGAGCGCAGGGATCAACCTGCGACGAAGACGGAGCGTCAAGGCGATCTGCGTCAGGGGAGCCTGCCTGATACGCGCTGCCAATCGCCTCGCCAAGAGAAGCAGCTGGAGCCTCAGGGGCCTCAGTCGCAGGCGCTGAGGGCAGCTGCTTGTCACCCTCAGCTTCAGCGGCACGGGCCCCAAGAGCTTCTCCCTCATGAGCATCGCCCGGCGCTATCACCCCGCCGGGAGCCCCCTCGGCCTCTGGCGCCTCATGCCTCCCTGCTCCGCCATTTGAGGAAGAGTCGCGTTGGCCGACTGGAAGGGCAGTCACGATCACTGGGTTATCGTGAGGCCCCTGGAGGCCGGCGGGGCGCGGCCCCCACTCATCAAAGATAGGCATCTGATTCACAAAATCGCCCCTGCTCTTGCAGAGGTACAGCAAGGCCCCTCCCTGCTGGATGCTGCCAGGGTTGGGGTCCCCAGTCAGGGTCAAGAGCACTGTCCTCAGCACTTCAGGCGTCAGGTCCTCTTCCTGGAGCCTCATACGATCATCGCGCCCGCTGAAGGCCCACATCCGGCGGGAGTGGCGTTGGAGAGGAGCCAGAACGCGAAGTGACCTCAAGAACGCGAAGCGGTGCCAGACGAAGACGAGCCGGGGGCTCTCAAGCGTCTCCTGGCCCCAGCCCGAATTGGGGACAACAGGCGAAGTTGGCTCCGATAGCAGGGGGCTGGGCACCCCTGCATCCACATACAGCCACCGCTCGCAGAACCCAGCCGCGGGCAGAGGGAGCTTGAAGTCAATCCCCGAGGTCGCTGTCTCAGACGCGGCAACGAAGCTCACGCACGCCCAGCATTGGGTAGGGTCGACAAGGCGCAGCGAGAAGAAGTGGCGCAGCAAGGCAACCGAAGGAAGGATGCCCATCATAGCCTCGCAAACAAAGGCAAAGACCGAAAGGAGGGTGATGGATTCAGGACCCAGATGCATCATGTGGATCTGATAGTGGGAAAGCACGGCATTGAAGAAATCAGAAAAGGGAAGAACCAGACCCGCCCACAGGGCATCGGCAAAATATGGGTCCTCGGTGACTATCCTGTCGATGGAGAAGTGGGACGCGGGCCAGGCCGTCGTCCTCCCGCATTCGTTGAAGATAGTGGCCAGAGCCGAGCTGACCTTGCCCAAGGCCTCGGCGGGGGCCACCAACGGCGGCGGGCAAGGCGGAGGCACGGGTTTCTTCCCTCTTCCCTTCTTCGTCGGAGCCATGGCGATGGGAAGGGGGGGGGGAAGGTTCGAGATTGGGTTGGAGACGGAAGCTGGAGTTCGAGCGGAGGAAGGTCAGAGGGCACTCGAGCAACAGAAAGGGGAGCGGCTGTGTACGACTATGAGTCCGCCTAGCAAGGCGCCAAATAAGGGGGGCGTGGGGGAATAGTGCCGCCCACGCCCAATCAACCGCCACGCGGCGCCCAAGACCGTAGGTTGTTAGGGCCCGCGGCGCTTCGCCCTGGTCCTTTCGCCTCCCTGCACGGCCAAGTCCGGGCGCGCCTTGGGCTCGGGGGCTACTGTCGGCTTTCTGGGAACGGGGGTCCCCAGACTTGCCTGCCTGCGGCTGCGGCGTGGCTCAAAGGGGGCCCAACACGGCCCATCTTCATCAACACAACCCCAAGACCCTCGCGAGGGGCCAAGCCTCGCGGGGCGGACGACACAAAGCTTCCTCAGGCACGGCCACATCAGGCTGGCTCGCGAGGAGGCGGAGAGATCAAGGCGGGATACCTCACGAGGTGCCCGTGACGAAAGCCATGACGACCAAGGGCGCCAGGCGGGCGCCAGCCCGCGTAGTGTCCTCTTTTCCTCTTTGGTGCAAAGGGAGCAAGCGCGGGCAAGAGCATCAAGCAAAGGCACCCGTTTCGATGCAACGAGACCAAGACCAGTCCAACGGCAGGAAGGAAGTCATTGTGGAGCCCAAGCCAGCGTCACCACCAGAGCCTTTGGCAGGCGAGGACCAACTTTAGTCAGGATAAGTGTACCAGATGTTCCCCTTCAAAATGGCCAATTGTTGGCGCCCTTCCCGCTCAATATTTGGGAAGAGGCCCAGGGCCTTTGCCTGTAAATAGGACTAGCCACCCACAGAGAGAAGGGGGCGGAAATCAGAGAGAGAATCAACAAGAGAGAGAGAGAGAAGGGTGACTGAACTCCCCCTAGCAGTTCATCCCTCCAACCAAGAACAGACCCTCGCGAGGCTGTTCTTCCCTGTAAATAGGACTAGCCACCCACAGAGAGAAGGGGTCGGAAATCAGAGAGAGAATCAAGAAGAGAGAGAGAGAAGGGTGACTGAACTCCCCCTAGCAGTTCATCCCCCCAACCAAGAACAGACCCTCGCGAGGCTGTTCTTCCTTGTATTGCTCATCATCATCAGCCCAAGAGGCAATCCACCACACCACACACTGGAGTAGGGTATTACACCACAACGGTGGCCCGAACCAGTATAAATCCCGTGTTTCTTGTGCTGTTCTTTCCTTAGCTTAGATCTTAGCGAGGCGGAGGGGTGCAGGTAGGTAGGAGGCGAAATCTCCGCGCGCACCCCAGTGTTCGAACCTCAAGGGTCTGCCGGAACCCTAAATCCGACAAAATTATTGGTCTTGCTTCAATTGTCGTGCCTCCTAATGATCCTTTAGAATAATATTTGCTAGACCATGCAAATGATACGTTTATGAATGAAAGAAGGGAAATACATGAAGTACCCTTTAATCAAGGACCTATTTTGAAACACAATTTGCCTATTTAAATCCTTGGGGATCCTCCTTCACCTAAGGGTGATCCCGTGTTTGAGCTTAAACAATTACCGAATACTTTGAAATATGCTTATCTTGATGAAAAGAAGATATATATCTTGTTATTATTAGTGCTAACCTTTCAGAGCATGAAGAAAAGAAATTATTGAAAACTCTGAAGAAGAACCATCCAGCTATTGGATATACTCTTGATGATCTTAAGGGCATTAGTCCCACTCTATGTCAGCACAAAATTAAATTGGAGAAAGATGCTAAACTAGTTGTTGATCATCAACGACGGTTAAATCCTAAGATGAAAGAAGTGGTAAGAAATGAAATACTAAAGATTCTATAGGCAGGTATAATTTATCCTATTGCTGATAGTCAATGGGTAAGTCATGTTCATTGTGTCCCTAAGAAGGTATGTATAACTGTTTTTCCTAATGATAAGCATGAATTGATTCCACAAAGAATTGTTACAAGTGATAGAATGGTAATTGATTTTCGTAAATTGAATAAATCTACTAGAAAAGATCATCACCCTCTACCTTTTACTGATCAAATGCTAGAAAGATTATCCAAACATACACATTTTTGCTTTGTAGATGGTTATTCTGGTTTCTCTCAAATACCTGTGTCAAAAGAGGATCAAGAGAAAACCACTTTTACTTGCCCTTTCAGTACCTTTGCTTATAGACGTATGCCTTTCGGTTTATGCAATGCACCTCCTACCTTTCAAAGATGTATGATTGCTATATTTTCTGATTTTTGTGAAAAGATTGTTGAGGTTTTCATGGATGATTTCTCTGTTTATGGAACTTCTTTTGATGATTTCTTAAGCAACCTTGACCGAGTTTTGCAGAGATGTGAAGAAACTAATCTTGTCTTGAATTGGGAGAAGTGCCACTTTATGGTTAATGAAGGTATTGTCTTGGGGCATAAAGTTTCTGAAAGAGGTATTGAAGTTGATAAAGCTAAAGTAGATGCTATTGAAAAGATGTCGTGTCCTAAAGATATCAAAGGTATAAAAAGTTTCCTTGGTCATGCTGGTTTCTATAGGAGGTTTATTAAAGACTTCTCTAAAATTTCTAGGCCTCTCACTAATCTCTTACAAAAAGATGTTCCTTTTGTTTTTGTTGATAATTGTGTAGAAGCATTTCAAATACTTAAGAAAGCCTTGATTTCTGCACCTATTGTTCAGCCACCTGATTGGAATTTACCCTTTGAAATTATGTGTGATGCTAGTGATTATGTTGTTGGTGTTGTTCTAGGACAAACAGTTGATAAGAAATTAAATGTTATTCAGTATGCTAGTAAAACTCTAGACAATGCCCAGGGAAATTATGCTACTACTGAAAAGGAATTTTTAGCAGATGTATTTGCATGTGATAAGTTTAGACCTTATATTGTTGACTCCATAGTAACTGTTCACACTGGTCACGCCACTATTAAATATCTTATGGAAAAGAAAGATGCTAAACCTAGACTTATTAGATGGATTCTCTTGCTACAAGAATTTGATTTGCATATTATTGATAGAAATGGAGTTGAGAACCCCGTTGCAGACCAACTTGTCTTGGTTATAAAATGTTCTTGATGACCCACTGCCTATTGATGATAGCTTTCCTAATGAACAATTAAATGTCATAAATGCCTCTCATAATACTCCATGGTATGCTGATTATGCTAACTATATTGTTGCTAAATTTATACCACCTAGTTTCACCTACTAGCAAAATAAAAAGGTTTTCTATGATTTAAGACATTACTTGTGGGATGACCCACACCTTCATAAAGAAGGAGTAGATGGTGTTATTAGACGTTGTGTACCTCAGCATGAACAAGAAAAGATCCTACGCAATTGTCACTCCGAGTCTTACGGAGGACACCACACTGGATATAGACTTTTAGGGTTTAGCCATTACGATCTCGTGGTAGATCAACTCTTGTAATACTCATATTCATTAAGATCAATCAAGAAGGAAGTAGGGTATTACCTCCATAGAGAGGGCCTGAACCTGGGTAAACATTGTGTCCCCTGTCTCCTGTTACCATCGACCTTAGACGCACAGTTCGGGACCCCCTACCCGAGATCCGCCGGTTTTGACACTAACATTGGTGCTTTCATTGAGAGTTCCGCTGTGACGTCGAAAGATTGGATTGATGGCTCGCCTTGTTCTCAAGGACAATGTCACCTCCGGAGGAGCACTGACCCCATGACAAACCCTCCGGCTGGGCGGCTTCATCATGACCGCCCTTTCGGCCGTTAGGCCGACGATGACTTCTCGGGTCATCAAAAATCCCCTCCATGTTGACTCCAAATACTCCAAGCAGATGGATCTGGCGGAGCTGTCATCTTTAAACGAGCTCCTAGATAACATCGCCGCCCTGGGGGTCGCCACAAACTATGATCGGATTGGGCTTAAACCCGACCAGAGAGAAATTAAAACTCCACCGATTACCCATCAATTAGCGGTAGTAGAGGAGAAATACGACAACTCTTCCTCTATATTGAGAACAAAATGTGTTCAGATCTCTGAGCTTGAAGAGCCAGACACCTTCCTGCAGAAATACATGCCTTGTCCTCCAAACATAGAACTGGACGACCAGCCCAAAAAATCAGTTGACATCCCGGAGCCCGAACTACTATGTTTGGAAGTTCTTCAAACTCCAGATCCTAAATTGGGTCAGGTTCGGATTTCAAACCACCCACCCACCCAGATATAAGCGCTCTCATGGGCATACGCCAGCAGTCTCAGGAATTGGTCCACCACTTCTGGGCCAGATTCCTCCATGTCAAAGATAAGATTGAAGATTACCGCACCGAAGACACGATCTCAGCGTTCCGCAATAATTGCACGGATGAAGGAATGCTCAACTCTATCAACCGTCGTCGCATATCATGCTTCGCAGACTTGGCAACCATAGTATACAAGTACTGCGCAATGGAAAGCGCCTGGAAAACTCAGGCAGCTCGCTGGGAACCGCCGGTTTCCACCCAACCCCTCGTTCAGGTGAAAAGGACGCACCCTCGTGGCACGCCCGGCCCGATGGTAAAGAAATATAAGCCCATTACGGGACACGAAACCGTTCTGGAGGGATGGCTCGATGGACCATGCAAGTTAAACGCAACACGAGATACTATATCAACCCACAGCCTTAGAGCATGTTGGATACTCCGGCAGGTGGCCAAGAGCGGCGATGATATCCTCACCAAAAACAACCCAGAGCAATATCCCCCAGAAGATGATGACGTCAGAGTATTGACGGTCTTCGAGACTTTTGCTTCAACCAGTAAGCGCAAAAGGGCACTCCGCGACCTCGCCGAAGTATGCCAAATCGCAGCAACAAACCTTTGGAACGACACGGCCATAACTTTCAATACCGATGACGAACCAAAATTCAGGACAGTCTGGGCACCGGCCGCCTTGGTCCTCACTCTGATCGTGGACTGCTTCTGGTTCACCAAGGTTCTCATGGACAGTGGCAGCGGACTAAACCTCATTTACGAGGATACACTCAGTAAAATCGAAATAGACAAGAGCCACATCGAGCAAAGTAGCATGACCTTCTGAGGAATTATTCCTAGTTGGGAGGCGCGATGCGCGGGAAAAATCACGCTCGATGTGGTATTCGGCACACCGGAGAACTATCGGACCGAAGAATTAACCTTCCAAGTGACTCCTTTCAACAGTGTATATCACGCCCTATTGGGGTGAGATGCATTTACACGCTTCCAAGCTATACCTCACTACGGGTATATGAAGGTCAAGATGTCCGGTCCCAACGACATAATCACTCTCGCCAGTGATCCAGGCATAGCACTCCATGCCAAAAATAAAACCGCATCTCTGGCCCTTGAGGCATTATCTGAAGCCCTAGTGGCCGAAGATTAACCGCATTACGCTCCACGGTGGATAGGGACAATGTAATCCTGGACAAACGACCCAAATCCACCTCCTTCAAACCAGCAGAAGAAATTGTCATATTCCAAGTCCATCCAACGGACCCCAAGAAGATAGCATCTATCGGGGCACAACTAGACCCAACGGTCGACACCATTCTACGGGAGTTTCTGCGCGAGAACTGGGATATATTCGCCTAGCACCCCTCAGATATGCTAGGAATCCCACGCAGATTGGCCGAACACATCCTCAATATATTGAAGGGATATAAACCGGTCAAGCAAACACTACAGCGCTTTTCCAAACCCAAACGTCAAGCTATGGGGGCGGAGCTAGCCAAGCTAATCGAGGCCAGATTCATTAGAGAAATAAAACACCCGTACTGGCTAGCAAACTTGGTGATGATGCCAAATAAGGATAAATCCTGGCGCCTGTGCGCCGATTTCAAGGACCTCAATAAGGCCTGCCCTAAGGATCCCTTCCCCCTCCCCCGCATCGACCTGATCATTGATGCTGCCATAGGACACGACTCACTGTGCTTCCTCGATGGATATTCCGGATACCATCAAATCAAAATGAAGGAGTCCGATCAAGCCGCAACAGCATTCATTACCCCATATGGGCCATTCTGCTTCAACACCATGCCCTTTGGGCTCAAAAACACCGGGGCCACCTACCAACGCATGATTCGAACATGCCTGGAGAAACAGATCGGCAAGACAGTTGAAGCATACATGGACGACATCGTCATTAAAAATAGGCACGTCGATTCACTAATAGACGATTTACGTCTCACATTCAACAACCTCCATGCATATGACATCAAGCTCAATCCGGAAAAGTGTGTTTTCGGTGTCCCTGCTGGAAAGCTGCTGGGCTTCATCGTTTCCAATAGAGGAATTGAAGCAAATCCAGCCAAAATCCGAGCTTTGTCACAATTGGCTACGCCAACGGACCTTAAACAGGTCCAAAAAATCGCAGGATGCGTGGCAACTCTAAGCTGCTTTATCTCCAGATTGGGAGAAAGGGCATTGGCACTATTTCGCCTCCTCCAGCGCACCGATCATTTCGAGTGGACGGATGAGGCAACAGCTGGACTGGAGGAAATAAAAACCCTTCTTGCGAGCAACCCAATCCTAGATGCGACGAACGTCGGCGAACCAATGTTATTATACATATCGGCAACGCACCAGGTGGTGAGCGCCGTGCTCGTCGTTGAGTGAGAGCAGGACGGAGACAAATTCCCGCTTCTGAAGCCGGTATACTACGTATCAGTGACGTGTCAAGAGAACATGTGCGGAGCTGGAGAGATAAGCCCGACAGGCCTTGCCGGGCAGCTAGTGATGTGACACTGAGCGGTGCATTAAATCCACCCTGCCAGCCCGCAGAGTTAGGTATGATAGCACTGTTTGCTATCATTTCAGTGGGTAATGACTGTTTTGACACTGTGGTGACCCCTTAATCTATAAAAGGAGGCCCATGGCATTCGTAGGAGGGGGTTAGAGGGTTGGAAACTAGACAAACCCAAGCCACCATACGCTTGTGGTCACCGTAGCCTTGAGGCAGGCCTTGCTGGGAAAGTGTACCACACACTACCATGTTCATTTCCACCATCAATCCACCAAAGCAGGAGTAGGGTCTTACGCCTCGCGGCGGCTCGAACCTGGGTAAATTGCTTGTGTGCTCTCTGCCATGCTGCTGCGCGCTAGTCTGCTCTTTGTGCAACGTGACGTCCCCTACCGAACCAGCAAGGGGCCGCCTGGTCCCATAGGTGGTCATGGATATCCCGCGACAACGCCGGTCCTCTTCGACAAGGCAGTGGTCTCTTCCTGCTGTTCCGCACTCCCGACGATCTTCGCCCTCAGTAGGTTGTGCTCGGCCAGGAGCTTCGCATTGCTCTCATTTAGTTGCCAGATGACGCTGGTAGCCTATTCAAAAGAGGCATTCATGTCGTCCTGCAACCTTGCCCAGCCGGAGATCTGATCCATCTGGTGATGGACGATCGCATGCATGTGCCTGTAAGAGTCCTTGCCTACCCGCGAGACATTTTCGCAGGCCGCCGCGGCATGGGAGGACATCTCTGCCACATTCACGATGCTGCGGGACATCTCTTCTGCTTCCGTGGCGCGGCCGTACCAGTCTGCTGCATCGACGACGTGACGGGACCTGCGTGCTACTTCGATGGTGTGGCGGGACCTTTGTGCTGCTACGGCCAAGCGGCAGGACATGCCAATTGCTTTCGTGGCGAGGCGGGACATCTCTCGTGCTTCCGCTTCCATGCTCCCATCTCCTTGGTGGCAATCTCTTGACCCAGAACTCACGCTAGCCATGGCAGACCGCACAAGGGAACGATGATGAATGACTTTTGTTTTTGTGGATGAGGAGTTGAGGAAATGTGTAGTCATCTTGGAGTGGGTAGTATATATAAACAAGTAACTATACACTCCTAAGTGTTGAAACCATTTAGGTTTGATTCGGTGTGAACAGGTTTTGCAATTAATATAGCATGGCAGTAATTGGAATGTTGATGGGGACACATTGCTCAAAATTTATTGACGGTTATAGTGCGGACCACTTCTCGGGAAGGCGTAACGTGGGCACGCCTTCTCGCCGCATACGTGGCGTTTGCACCATAGTGCACTGCAATAGGCAATGTGTCATAGCCCTAGCTCAGCCTATTTCTTTGCTTGATCATCGTGTCATCATTCTTAATATGCAAATGAATTTGAAATGGGACTGTTAAAACCCTAGCAGCAAATGAAATTCAACTAGGTCAAAATTAAATCTTCATGAAACCTAAAATTGCCATTCAAAAATGTTCATCATCTTTGTCTTGGGGCTAGAACCTCTGACAAAAATGGTTCACAGACAGGCATGGGGTGACTGGAATAAATTCTTGGCCTTATCTGATTTGGGCATTTAAATTTTATATATTATCTGAAATGTCCAAATATTCATGAACAGAATGTTTGCCGTTGGAAATAATTCCAAACAGTGGCCACTAGCAGGTCTTCATGGATTTTTGAAAATGCTCTTTGCATTTTTAATAATCCAAAACAATTACAGAAGAAAATAGAAATAGGAAAGAAAATTAGAAAAGAAGAGAGAGAGGACTAACCTGGGCTCACCTGGCGCCCCAGCTGGCCCAGCACTATTGCAGGCCCATCCCACACCGCCGGTCGTCGTCAAGCTGCCTGCAGGAGGACGCCGGTGTGTGCTCGGCCGCGCGCGCCACCTCCACCCTGCCCGGCTGCCCACTCGTCGCCCTGGACGCCTCCCGAGATGGCACACATCTCCCCTCGCCCCCTGCACCTCTCCCCTCTCTCCCAGGACCCATTCCCCCTCCTCTGCTCTCTTCTCGAATGGAGCTCGTCGATGCCGCTCGCCGTTGCCGTCGCCACCTAGCCCCCCTCGCCTAGCTAGTATTCCCAGCAGCTCTGCCACCTCGCACTACGCCTCTCCACAGAAGGAAGCCAGTCGGAGCACCCCATAATGCTGCCATTGTCGTCATCCCCTTCTTCGGCTGCTTTAGATCCCCCTCGCCACTCCGCTCAGCTCCGGCCTTCCCCGGTCCCACTTCGACGCCCACTGCAGCCACCGTGAGATTCTATGCTGTTTTACCCTCTTCCCTGTGACGTTTGCTAGCCCTAGCCGCCGTTTCGCCAATGATCGAAACCCGCCGCTGCCTGCACTCGCCGCCGCCGACGCTTCGGTGACCATTTGGTCTGGGGCGCGTGTCCAGTGAGCTCCATGCACCGCGTAGAGCATCTCCAGTGCTTCACCCCGCCCGTTTGCACAGCGCAACTGCGTTCCCGCGCACACCCGAACGCCCGCCGCCGCTGCCGAGCTCGTCGCTGACAGCTCCAGCCACCACACGCCCGTCTACCACCCCCATCCGAGGTGCACCGGCAAGAGCTCTGGAACGAGCCTAGCCACGCATCGAACAGGTCACCATAGCCCAATCCCAAGCACCGCCATCGCGTCTGACCCCGCCGACGTCAAGCCATCGGTGTGTTTGACCATGTTTGACTAGGGGTTTGTCCTCCCCTGGGTAGCTGACAAGTGGGCCCAGGCCCCTGCTAATTTTGGTTAACTGTTAATTAAACTTAATTAGCCTTGCTGATACTGACATGTGGGCCCTGGGCCTTAACTAATCTAGATTAGGATTAGAATAGTGCTAATTAACTTAGGTTAGTTAGTTAGACACTGACATATGGGTCCCACTTGTCAGGTTTGACCTGGTCCAACTCGTTGACCTGTTGACGTCACTCAGACGTCATGTTGATGCAGTAAAGGATTTTTTGCATTTAAAATAATTCACGAAATTCCAGAAAATAGCTAAAACTTCTAAAAATCATAGAAATTCAACCATAACTCTAAATGAAATAATTTATATATGAAAAATTATCAGAAAAATCCAATCTATCTATCTATACCTTTTTCATGCATGTTAGAACAACTTACAGCTGTTGTTTAGGACCAATCATATAAATGGCATTTGAATATTCACGTATGGAGTTTGAATTTGAATCTTGGATTCAAACCAACTCCATTTACCCCGTTGCTAGTTGCATTAGCTCAAATCACAGCATATTGACATGTGATGAACATGCATCATATTGGTGCATTGCATTGATTATGTTCTTCCTTGTTTGCCGGTATTTGTCCCCTCTCAGTAGACGTGGTTCCAACGATGAGTTCAATGACACCGATGAAGAGCTATACTATCTTCAGAAATTCCAGGCAAGCAAAACCCCCTTGTTCATTCCGATACAATCCCACTCTCTCAGTCCTGCTCTCTTTTACTGCATTAGGACAACAATGATTCAACTGTTACATGCTGCAGTAGTTGAACCCCTTTCCTCTGCATGACCTGTCATTGCCACAGTAAATATATGAAACCCACTAGCATGAGTAGGAGTTGTTTGAGCCCTGATGTGCCTACTCATTCATGCTTGTTTGTCATGCATGCTACTACTTAGAGTTGAGTCAGGTCTGATTTATCGGGGATGAATTGGAATGTGGTGAACATGTCCTACTGTTGAGAGCTAAGTGTGTGAACACGATTTGGTAAAGGTAGCGGTGAGAGGACATGTAGGAGTACATGGTGGGTTGTCTCATTGAAGCCATCCTCAGGAACTGAGTTCTGTGTTTGTGATCCATGAACAGCTACGACCACACATTGGGCCCTGAAATATGACCCCGCTCGACTTATTAACCGCCCTATCCTCTGTCCAGGAGTTGCAAGTAGTTTCTGGTGTTTGTAGTATGCTAGAGGCCGTGCGCAGCGCTGACCCGAGGGGTGGGCTATGATGTGGTAGGCACGTGGCCCGGTGTACCGCGTCGCCTGTTCGGTGCCTCGGGAACCCTGCACACATCGTTCGGGGCCATAAGTGGAAACCTCGGTCGGACTCCCTTCGGATGGAACCTCAATAGGCGATAAACCTGGACTAGGGACTTGTGTGGTTAGTCAGGTCGTGGTCTACACCCACGTCGGCTTTCGCTTGAAGTCTGTCGAGCACATGTCGTGTGCAGACGCTAAGGGATGGAAACATGTGTGAAGAAGTACACCCCTACAGGGTTATAAATGATCTATTCGAATAGCCGCGTCCGCGGTAAAGGACTTCTGGATTGCCTATAAAATTCATAGACAAGTGAAAGTGGATACTCTAAAATGCGCAAGATAAGCGTGAGTACTATGGATGGCCTTCTCGTAGGGAGAGGGGAGTGGATCCATAGTGGTGTATTGATATGGTGAATATGTGGACTCGTGTGCGCCACCTCAAAAGAGTTACTTGCAGTTGTAGTTCAGGATAGCCACCGAGTCAAAGCTGGCTTGCTGCAGTTAAACTCCACCACCCGCTTTGTTGATACTGATGCATATGTAACTAGATCTGATGTAAGTCTTGCTGGGTACATTTGTACTCACGTTTGCTTAATTTATGTTTTTGCAGAGAGGCTTCAGTCTCGCTAGTTCTTCCACATGGACTTCGACGTTTAGCTTGTTACCTCAGCTACGATCTTCTGCCCTTGGCAGGGTCTTGTAGATTGTTAGGCTCCATCAAGCCTTCTTGCTTTATAGTTTTCTATACTTAGACAAGTTAAACTTCCACATGTGCTTATTGCTTGTATGACTTGAATGCTGGGTCATCAGACCCATGTTTGTAATATTTGGCTCCTCGGAGCCTAATGAATAAATACTTTGAGTCATAGAGTTTTGTTGTGATGCCATGTTGTATTTGCACATATCGAGCATATTGTGTGTATGTTATTGAAATGCTTGGTATGTGTGGGATCCGACAACCTAGTTTTTTATCCTTGGTAGGCTCTCTTACCGGGAAATGTCTCCTAGTGCTTCCACTGAGCCATGGTAGCTTGCTACTGCTCCGGAACACTTTGGCTGGCCGGCATGTGTCCTTCTTCGTTCCTGTGTCTGTTCCTTCGGGGAAATGTCACGTGGTATCTACCGGAGTCCTGTTAGCCTGCTACAGCCCGGATTCTCTGGATTTCTGTTAGCCCAGCTGCTACAGCCTGGATTCACTCGCTGATGACCGACACGTTCATTGCTGGGTCATGTATGCCGGTCCCTATAAGTTAGTGCCACTCTGGGTTTACGAATAGTCATGTCGGCCCGGGTTCTTTGTCATATGGATGCTAGAGACACTATCATATACGTGAGACGAAAGGCGCAAATGGTCCCAGGCCAGGTAAGGTGGTACCCGTGGGAATACCGTGTGACTTAGGATCGGTGTGAATTAGGATCGGGGTCCTGACACAATGTCAGCACACGTCTTGTTCCAACAACCATGCGCGCTCGTTATTACCATCGCGCATGATTCTTTTAATTAGAATGTCTGTGCCCGTCTAGCGCACACACGTTGATCTATCTAACTGTTTCTGTTTGTTGTGGCTAATCGCAAACAGTTCATCCATGTGAAGTGTATGCCATCAATCGCAGACACCTTGATCTGGCTGACCCGTTTCTGTTCTGTTGCCTAATCGCAAACAATTAATCCTTCTGAAGCGTATTCCCTTAATCACACACACCTTTATCTAGATGCCCGTTTCTATTGTTCCTCCTCATCACAAACAGTTCATCCGAGGAACCGTATGCTGTATATCGCACACGCCTTCATCTGGTTGCCCGTTTCTTTTGTTCTGCCTCATCGCAAACAGTTCATTGAACTGAACCATATGCCCTGCATCGCACACACAATTAAAATCAGAACCGTGTTTGATGCTTCTGTCATCGCAAACGTTTTGCACCTTTTTTGATGGTTCTTGTACATCACCATTTGCGATTATTGCATCACACACAATTTCGTCAAAGGGTCTTTGATCGTAGTGTCGCGTTAGCAACAACCTGCAGTAGTGTCTCTACCTGGTGCTTTCTATAAGAGGATGATGACTCAGCAATAAAAGTAAATAGATAGCCCTTCGCAGAGGGAAGAAGAGATTTGCAGAGGTGCGAGATCTTAGGCTTTTGAAACAGAGATGAATATAATTTTGAGCGGTATGCTTTCATTGTCAACATAAAAACCAAGAGATCTTGGTATCTTCCATGCTAGATACATTATAGGCGATTCCCAAACAGAATGGTAAAGTTTTTACTCCCCCTCCACCAACAAGCACACTCCACGGCTGGCCCGAAACAACGGGTACCGTCCATACAAACAACAGTCCTGGGGGAGTTTGTTTTGAAATTATATTTGGATTTGATTTGAGCATGGACCCGAATACCAGCCACTTTCTCATGAATGACAAGTGAATCAACACTGTTCTTGAGAATAAACCACCTAGCATGGAAGATACTGACAGCCCCTAGTCGCTACATGAATGATCAGGCATACAAAATAGATTATTATTTGATGGTTTAGAGTTTGGCACATGCAAATTTACTTGGAACGGTAGGTAAATACCGTATATAGGTACGTATGGTGGACTCATATGGAACAACTTTGGGTTTATGGAAGTGGATGCACAAGTAGTTTTCCCGCTTAGTACGAGTGAAGGCTAGCAAAATATTGAGGTGCGACCAACTAGAGAGCTACAATAGTCATAAACATGCATTGAGATTAACCAACATTGAGTGCAAGCATGAGTAGGATATAAATCACCATGAACATAAATATCGAGGAGGCTATGTTGATTTTGTTTCAACTACATGCGTAAACATGTGCCAAGTCAAGCCACTCGAATCATCCAAAGGAGGATACCATCCTATCATACTACATCACAACCATTTTAAAAGCATGTTGGCACGCAAGGTAAACTATTATGAAATCCTAACTAATTAAGCATGGCATGAGTAACTATAATCTCTAATTGTCATTGCAAACATGTTTCGTTCATAATGGACTGAATCAATAACAATGAACTAATCGTATTTACAAAACATTATAGGTCAAGTTCATACCATCTTTTCTTCATCTCAGTCATTTCATCATATATCGTCATTATTGCCTTTCACTTGCACGACCGAATGGTGTGAATAATAATAAGAGTGCATGTGCATTGGACAAAGCCGGAATCTGCAAACATTTATTAGAAGTAGAAGACAAGGTAATATGGGCTCTTTGTTAGATCAACAATAATGCATATGAGAGCCGCTCAACATTTTCATCGTGGTCTGCTCCTTATGACCCAAAGAAAGGAAAAAAGAATTTCAAAGAAACACACTGAAATATTTTCGGAGTTTTTGTTTTTCTTAACAAAGTAAAACAAGAACGAGAAAAACTATTTACACGGGAAAGCTCCCAACAAGAAAAAAGAAGAACGAGAAATCTTTTTGGGTTTTCTTTTAATAGTACTACTAAATAAACATGGAAAGATGCTACACCTATTTTTTGGATTTTCTCAAAGTTTTTCACTGGACGAGCTCGGCAGCGGCGGCGGGCGTTCGGGTGTGCGCGGGAACGCAGTTGCGCTGTGCAAACGGGCGGGGTGAAGCACTGGAGATGCTCTACGCGGTGCATGGAGCTCACTGGACACGCGCCCCAGACCAAATGGTCACCGAAGCGTCGGCGGCGGCGAGTGCAGGCAGCGGCGGGTTTCGATCATTGGCGAAACGGCGGCTAGGGCTAGCAAACGTCACAGGGAAGAGGGTAAAACAGCATAGAATCTCACGGTGGCTGCAGTGGGCGTCGAAGTGGGACCGGGGAAGGCCGGAGCTGAGCGGAGTGGCGAGGGGGATCTAAAGCAGCCGAAGAAGGGGATGACGACAATGGCAGCATGATGGGGTGCTCCGACTGGCTTCCTTCTGTGGAGAGGCGTAGTGCGAGGTGGCAGAGCTGCTGGGAATACTAGCTAGGCGAGGGGGGCTAGGTGGCGACGGCAACGGCGAGCGGCATCGACGAGCTCCATTCGAGAAGAGAGCAGAGGAGGGGGAATGGGTCCTGGGAGAGAGGGGAGAGGTGCAGGGGGCGAGGGGAGATGTGTGCCATCTCGGGAGGCGTCCAGGGCGACGAGTGGGCAGCCGGGCAGGGTGGAGGTGGCGCGCGCGGCGAGCACACACCCGGCGTCCTCCTGGCAGCAGCTTGACGACGACGGCGGTGTGGGATGGGCCTGCAATAGTGCTGGGCCAGCTGGGGCGCCAGGTGAGCCCAGGTTAGTCCTTCTCTCTCTTTCTTTTCTAATTCTTTCTATTTTCTATTTTCTGTAATTGTTTTGGATTTATTAAAAATGCAAGAGCATTTTCAAAAATCATGAGACTGCTAGTGGCCACTGTTTGGATTATTTCCAACGGCAAACATTTCTGTTCATGAATATTTGGACATTTCAGATAATATATAAAATTTAAATGCCCAAATGCAGATAAGGCAAGATTTAATTCAGTCACCCAATGCTGTCTGTGAACCATTTTTGTCAGAGGTTCTAGCCCAAGACAAAGATGATGAACATTTTTGAATGGCAATTTAGGTTCATTGAAAAGATTTAATTTTGACCCTAGTTGAATTTCATTTGCTGCTAGGGTTTAACAGTCCCCATTTCAAATTCATTTGCATATTAAGAATGATGACACGATGATCAAGCAAAGACAATAGGGGCTGAGCTAGGGCTATGACACATTGCCTATTGCAGTGCACCCTATGGTGCAAACGCCACGTATGCGGCCGAGAAGGCGTGCCCACGTTACGCCTTCCGAGAATAGTGTCGCACTTATAACCGTCAATAAATTTTGAGCATGTGTCCCATCACATTCCAAATTACTGCCATGCTATATTTAATTGCAAACCTGTTCACACCGATCAAAACCTAAATGGTTTCACACTTAGGAGTGTATTAGTACTTGTTTATATATACTACCACTCCAAGATGACTACACATTCCTCCTCAACTCCTCATCCACAAAAACAAACAAGTCATTCATCATCGTTCCCTTGCGTCTGCCATGGCTAGCGTGAGTTCTGGGTCAAGAGATTGCCACCAAGGAGATGGGAGCATGGAAGCGGAAGCACGAGAGATGTCCCGCCTCGCCACGAAAGCAATTGGCATGTCCTGCCGCTTGGCCGTAGCAGCACAAAGGTCCCGCCACACCATCGAAGTAGCACGCAGGTCCCGTCACGTCGTCGATGCAGCAGACTGGTACGGCCGCGCCACGGAAGCAGAAGAGATGTCCCGCAGCATCGTGAATGTGGCAGAGATGTCCTCCCATGCCGCGGCGGCCTGCGAAAATGTCTCGCGGGTAGGCAAGGACTCTTACAGGCACATGCATGCGATCGTCCATCACCAGATGGATCAGATCTCCGGCTGGGCAAGGTTGCAGGACGACATGAATGCCTCTTTTGAATAGGCTACCAGCGTCATCTGGCAACTAAATGAGAGCAATGCGAAGCTCCTGGCCGAGCACAACCTACTGAGGGCGAAGATCGTCGGGAGTGCGGAACAGCAGGAAGAGACCACTGCCTTGTCGAAGAGGACCGGCGTTGTCGCGGGATATCCATGACCACCTATGGGACCAGGCGGCCCCTTGCTGGTTCGGTAGGGGACGTCACGTTGCACAAAGAGCAGACTAGCGCGCAGCAGCATGGCAGAGAGCACACAAGCAATTTACCCAGGTTCGAGCCGCCGCGAGGCGTAAGACCCTACTCCTGCTTTGGTGGATTGATGGTGGAAATGAACATGGTAGTGTGTGGTACACTTTCCCAGCAAGGCCTGCCTCAAGGCTACGGTGACCACAAGCGTATGGTGGCTTGGGTTTGTCTAGTTTCCAACCCTCTAACCCCCTCCTACGAATGCCATGGGCCTCCTTTTATAGATTAAGGGGTCACCACAGTGTCAAAACAGTCATTACCCACTGAAATGATAGCAAACAGTGCTATCATACCTAACTCTGCGGGCTGGCAGGGTGGATTTAATGCACCGCTCAGTGTCACATCACTAGCTGCCCGGCAAGGCCTGTCGGGCTTATCTCTCCAGCTCCGCACATGTTCTCTTGACACGTCACTGGACGGCAAGGCCTGTGGGTTTCTTCTATAGGAGTTGGCTGCCATGTGGCAGATGCTGCCACTTAATCACCTTGCGGCTTGGCACCGCACTGATTGACGACGTGGGTCGTACTTGCGCGGTTGGCAGGGTGGTTTGGTCGTACCCACTGAAATGATTGCTTGCTTCTGGTTGTGGCCTGGCCCCTTGCCGGGCTCGCCTGCCCGGCGAGGGAGGCCCTTCTCTTGTCGATATCATGTTCCTTTGGCTCGATCTTAATCTCTCTGAGCTGCATGTTGATTCTTCAAATATCTTGGTTCTTCAACCTCTATCTTAAGCTGGTGCTCCAATCTTGATCTTGTGCATGTGCATAGTGGGGCAACATATGCGGGGTCTGTTGCACCGACAAAACCCCCGGGCCTGCCCCAATCGTGCTGCGGAACGCCGGCAGGGTAGGGCCTAATAAGTGCACAGGCAGGGCTGCTGAAGGGGTTGGCCCCTTTGAAGTTTTCTGTTGCTGCTTCATTAGTCTTGATCTTGGGGCGGTTTCCGATTCCCCCGTGCGTGGTGTAAAGCCAACAGTGGTGGGGCCGCGGCAGTGATAGCCCATGAATGACTTTAACGCACATGGTAGAAACCGCCAAATTACTCTTCCCACAACATGCTCTTATCCTCAGCCACATATGCCGCATGCATAGCGTAGGTAGGTAACGGAGGCGCATGCTACGAAAGAGCATCTTGAAGTGGGTCCATCCATCTTGAATTGGCGAAGGAGGGTGGTGTTTGCCTGTTGATGGAGCAGCTGCCCTTCCCCGCCCGGCCTATAAAAGGAGGGGCGGAAGAGGGCGAAGTCGTCCACCTCTGCATCCCTCTCCCCCTTATTTCTTGGTTATCTGCATCTTTTGGAAATGCTGAAGGAGGGGCCCGGGGCCAGCCCCCGGCCTTCTGTTAGGGGCAATTGTTGCTTCATGTTGGTGATGACGCTTGGGGAGTGAGCTTGGTCCTTGGTACGGTGAACTTCTTGGTCTCTTTGAAGATCGGCCGGGAGGCAGGGTTGGAGATCACTGGTAATCCCAGCATTGCCCCTCCCGGAGGCCTTGGGGCCGTTGTCGACGAGGCGCGCGCCTTTCGGTTGGCTGGGGCGATGGTAGCGGCGTATACCCATTGCGGGTGATGCCGCTACCATCTCCGCCCCTTCCCCCTTTTCCTCCTCTCCTCTTTCCGTTCGGGGAGGGGTGATGGGCCTTGCTCGTCACCTTGCGCAGCTCCTGGGTGCACATCGGCCGCGGACCATGGTGGATAACTGCTCCGCCGGTCCCTTCGTCGTTGTCCTTCCCCAATCTCTTATTTTATTCTCATTTCCCTCGGGTTTAATCATCCTGGGAAAAGGAGCAGAGGAAGGAAAAGAGGGGTTATAGGGTTTTTATCTTTTTTCAATCTTAAATCTGCTGGCAATTGCCAAATTTTAATTCAAATAATGTAATCTCGCAAGTCCATGTTCGTGTTCTGTAATGCTTGTACTTGTATTTGCATGTCAATGAAAGAGATAAACCTTGCCGAGAACTTGTGCATGTATATGTCCATGCAGAGGTGGGATGCCTCTTTACTGTAATTAAACGAGTTTTCCCAGCAGGATACCCTGCCGGCACCCTTTTTATCTGCCGGAGAACCATGTCTGCTGGGGAACAGACTGAGGCGCTAGCCCCCCACCCACTCCCTTTTCACCAAGGGCCACTACGACCGTCCAGGCCAAAGCAATGCTCAAGCCAAGGATGGGAGCACCCTAGTTTCAAGAGAGTGGCGAGGTTTCTCTATGCACAAGTGATAGCTTACAGAACACTAACAGACAAGAGGTAAACTTATCTGTTTGGCTTGCTGGGTATCGCCGTGCCGTGCAATCTTCTTGTCCCTTGTCGAAGCCAGGTACACGGCAAGAACCTACAACTTCATGCAGATGAGAATGAATGCAGGATGCAATCCTATCTATATGCATATGCAAATGCTCATGAAGTGCATATGCAATGATCTGGGTGTGCTTGTTCATGCATGCAATCTTAGTTGGGGGCCCCCTACAGCACTTCTTTATTTTCTCTTGCACGGGATCATCGCCCCGGCTTGACCAAGGGGTTACATGCAACTTCGACAATGCCATGTACAATGCATGGCTGCTGGGCCTGCCCAGCAGCCTCTGCGCCTTTTGTGTAGAACTTATGGAGATGCTCAATGTTCCATGAGTTTTGCAACGGCATGCCATCTCCGGACTCCAGACGGACTGCGCCAGGTCTGGAGACTCGTACTACCCAGTAAGGGCCTTCCCACTTTGGTGATAACTTGTGTGTACCCTTGACGGACTGAACGCGCCTAAGGACAAGGTCACCTTCCTCAAGACACCAGGCACGAACCAGGTGGCTGTGATAGCGAAGCAGGGCTTGCTGATAGCGTGCAGCACGCGTAGTGGCCCGAAGACGGTTCTCCTCAAGTAGCACGGCGTCGTCACGCCGGTGCTGATCTTGTGCTACTTCATCGTTGGCAAGCACCCGAGGAGACCCGTAAATGAGTTGTGTGGGGATAACTGCTTCTGCCCCGTAGACTTGAGAGAAGGGAGTCTACCTGGTAGCTTGATTAGGTGTTGTTCCGAGGGACCAGAGAACTACCGGCAGCTCCTCGATCCACCACATGTCGTGCTTTTGCAGCATATCGAAAGTCCTTGTCTTGAGTCCATGAAGCACTTTAGCGTTCGCCCTCTCAGCTTGTCCATTGCTCCGGGGGTGTGCCACAGAGGCAAATGAGATCTTTCATCCGAGGGTTTGAACAATATTGCATGAAGGCGTGGATCGTGAATTGGGTGCCGTTGTCAGTGATGATCCTTGCCGGAACTCCGAAATGACACACCAATTCTTTGAAGAACTTGATAGCTAACTAAGCAGTCACCTTCCTCATGGCAGTCATTTCCAGCCACTTTGTAAACTTGTCGATGGCAACGAACAAGAATTCAATGCCCTCGATTGCTTGGGGGAAGGGGCCGAGGATATCGAGCCCCCAGACCGAAAATGGCCATGACGGAGGGATTGTCTGAAGAGCTTGGGTAGGCAGGTGTGTTTTCTTGGAATGGAAATTACAGGCTTCACATGTCGTGACGAGCTCAACTGCGTCTCGGAGGGCTGTGGGCCAATAGAATCCTTGCTGGAATGCTTTCCCAACTAACGCCCTTGATCCAATGTGTGAGCCGCACATTCCTGTGTGAATCTCAGCCAGCAGTTCCTTTCCATCCTACCGGCAGACACACTTCAATTTCACACCATTGGGCCTCCTTCTATACAGATTGTCATCGACAAACTGATACATATTGGCCCTCCGGGCTACCTTCTCAGCTTCATCTGGGTCGTCGGGGAGTTCTCCGGTTTGGAGGAAGAGGACGATGTGCCTTGCCCAAGTTGGATCCTGAGGCTCGGCAACGAGGACTAGTGGCACCTCCTCGGCTGTGGGAGCACCAGCCTCGTTCACGGGGTCCATAGGCCCGGCTGGAGGGGGTGGTCCGGCAGGCTATGAGGAGTTGTTTCCGGCAGGGTCTCTCCTGGGAGTGGATGGCTCGATCGGGAGAGGCTTACCTTAGTCCAACTTTCTGCTTTTCTGGGCCATTGTGGTTGGTGATACAGAGGGTCGAGAGAGGTGGAGAATAAAAGTTCCTGGTTCCACAGGAAGCTTCTGCGCAGCGCACTTTGACATGTGATCAGCTATGCTGTTTTCCGCACGGGGTACGTGCTCTGTTTGCAACCCGTCAAAGCGCTCCTCTAACCTCCTTACTTCCTCAACGTATGCTTTCATAAATGGGCTTTGGTAATCCTTGTTGACTTGTCTCACCACCAACTGTGAATCTCCTCGAATGATCAGCTTCTTGATTCCCAATTCTGCTGCAATCCTGAGCCTGGCAAGGAGCCCTTCATACTCAGCTGTATTGTTGGTGGCTTCTTCCCGGGAAAAGTGCACTTGGATGACGTACTTCAAGTGCTCCCCGGAGGGGGCAATAAGAAGCACACCAGCTCCTGCACCTTGTAGGGAAAAAGCAACATCAAAATACATAATCCATTCTTGGGTGATTCCTTGCCGGGGAGAGCTGTTTCCATTGCTTCCTCATCAGGGGTTGGCATCCATTCTGCAATAAACTCTGCCAGCGCCCTGCTTTGAATGGTTGAAGTGCTCTCAAAACTTCAAACCCAAGCTGGATAACTCCAAAGCCCACTCCACTATTCTACTAGTAGCCTCAGGGTTTCAGAGTATCCTTTGCAACGGAAAACAAGTAACAACCATGATCTCATGGGCCTGGAAGTAGTGGCGCAGTTTCCTTAAGGCCATGACGAGGCCAAAGATCAACTTTTGCCCAACAGAGTACCTCGATCTAGCCCCTTGCAACAAGGAGCTAATGAAGTACTATAACATCCCATGTGTAACTTGCCATATTTGTATTCCAACTCTTGCCATTTTTGGCACTAAGTTATGATATTTCCTCGTTGTTGGGTTTCTATCTTCGTGTCGTTTTGTCTTTCTCATGCATCTCATATCATGTCATCATGTGCATCGCTTTTGCATACGTGTTCGTCTCATGCATCCGAGCATTTCCCCGTTGTCCGTTTTGCGTTCCAGCGCTCTTATGTCCTCCGGTGACCCCTTTTACCTCTTTTCATGTGCGGGTGTTAAAAATTTTAGGATTGGAATGAGACTTGCCAAGTGGCCTTGGTTTACTACCGGTAGACCGCCTATCAACTTTCGTGCCATTTGGACTTCGTTTGATACTCCAACGGTTAACCGAGGGACCGTAAAGGCCTCGTGTGTGTTGCAGCTCAACACCCCTCCAAAGTGCCCAAAACCCACCAAAACCCCCTCCATAATCTAGGTCATTCGATCGCGATCGCGTGGCCGCAAACCGTGCTCAATTTGGAGCCTCCTAGCTCCCTCTACCTATAAATATAGACCCCCCCTCGAAAATCCCGGATCTCTTCCTCCCCAAACCCTAAAAATCCACTCCTCTCGCCGCCGGACGTGTCCGATCGGGCCGGACATGTCCGCCCCGCTCCCCCCGACGAACCAGGCGCCACCACGTTTCCTGGCGGCCGCCCCCGCGCCGCCGGCCCGCCTGGCCCGTGGCCGGCCCTCCCCGCCGCCCGCGCGCCGCTCCACGCCGCCCCACTCGGCCTCGACTCCGGCCGCCGCCCGCCATCGCCGACTGCTCCGGCCGCCGCACCACCGCCGCCTCGCCGTCCAGCCGCGGCCACCGCCACCTCGTCGCCCCTCGCCGCCTCGCGCCGCCCCGGCGACGACTCCGGCCAGCCTCCTCCTCTCCTCCGGCAGGTCCCCGGCGAGCTCCGACGTCAATTTCGGCGAGATCCGCCGCCACCTCGGTTCGCGTGCCCGGACGAAACCTAGATCTGGATCTAGTCGGTTGACTTTTTCCCTCACCCGCAGTATTTTTAGCGTTTTTCATCGCATCATAACTCTGCATCCGTGGCTCCGTTTTGGGCGTGTAGCATATCAAATTGTTCGCCTCGATGAGTACTTCATTTCATTCCATTGCATCATGTTCATTTGAGCTCATCTTGATGCCCTAAATGCTGTTGCAAGAGTGCTATGCATTGTTAGTTTCAGATTCTTATCAGTAATTGCACATTTGTCATTTTTGCCATGATTGATGTGTGCCTCCTATGAACTTGAGCCCTGCATGTGTTTTGAAGTATGCCATGTCATCTTTACAGGGGTGTATGCCATGTATTTTTTTGATCTATGTGTTGACTAGCACAAGCATGCAAAGTAGCTCTCGTAATGTTGCTGATTTCAGGGACTTAAAATCTGTCTTTGCCCTGTTAATATTTTTAGGCCATGTATTCTTGTTGCTACAGAGTGATCCATGCCTCTTTTGAGCATGTTCAGTAAGGATCATTTTGAGATATTGTGCTGCTCTATCCATCCATGTCTTTGTTTGCAATTATAGAGCACCCTAGCTTGACTCAATCGAGCTCTACTTTTGCTATAAAATGTTCCTGGAAGATTGTTTACATGTTAAGCAATTTTGCCGAGGTTGTTGTATTTGATCCATGCATGCTATGAGGTTGTTCTTGCCATGTTTAGCTTCTATGCCATGTATACTTGCTGGCTGTATGCTTAGTTTGCCATGCAATGCCTTGTGTTGAGTGCATCGAGCTCGTAAACATGCCTACGTGAATCTGTTTTGCCATGTTCCAGTTTTCTTCCAAGTCTGAATCTGTTAACGAAAGTTGCTATGTTCACATGGTTGCCATTTTTTTTCTGATCCCTTTTGGCTTATGGTCAGTAAGGGACTTTTGTTGTATGCTTTGAGTAGCTTCATGCCATGCCTTGCTTTGCCATGATATGTTCCTGTAGCATGTTATTATCTTGCTCTAAACATTGCTTCCTGATGTAAATTCCTGACATGTTGTTATTTTCACTAAGTCTGTAACCTGATATCTTTTGCACTTTTGCCATGCTTGTTTTAACCTAATATAGAGTGAATTAGCCGTAGCTCAGTGTTCATATTTTGTCAAGCATCTTGAGTGGATCACTGCCATGTGATTTTTTGCTATGTTAGAGTGCAGTAGCTTGTTGTTCTTGATGCATTTAGATGGCCTCGTGTTGTTAATCGCAGATCGGTGCCATATTTGTTTTGCTTGCTATTTGCAAACCGTGCATCCGATTCCGGTGATCTTTACATCGATTTCGACCGAAATCAACTCATCTTTCTAGTGGCACTCTTGGTTTTCCAAGTTGAGGCCAGGTTCAACCTTTCCTTTCCGAAACATGCATATGCATCGCATATCACGTCTCGCATGTCATGCCATGTTTTGCATCATGTTGCTTGTGCATTGCACGTGGTTGATTGTGTCTCCCTTTGCTTGTATTCTTGCTTTGGGTAGAGCCGGTAGACGAGTACGTGATCGAGGAACCAGTTGAGTATGCTTACGTGGATCAAGCTAACGTCAACTTAGAGAACTTTGCAGGCAAGATGACCATACCCTCGAAATCACTTCTATGTTTGCTTGCTAGATGCTCGCTCTTTTGCTATGCCTATGCTACGATACCTACCACTTGCTTACCATGCCTCCCATATTGCCATGTCAAACCTCTAACCCACCTTGTCCTAGCAAACCGTTGTTTGGCTATGTTACCGCTTTGCTCAGCCCCTCTTATAGCGTTGTTAGTTGTAGGTGAAGATTGGAGTTTGTTCCTTGTTGGAACATGTTTATTGTTGGGATATCATTATTATATCTTGTCTATCTTAATGAATCTATATACTTGGTAAAGGGTGGAAGGCTCGGCCTTATGCCTGGTGTTTTGTTCTACTCTTACCGCCCTAGTTTCCGTCATACCGGTGTTATGTTCCTTGATTTTATGTTCCTTACACGGTTGGGTCATAATGGGAACCCCTTGATAGTTCGCCTTGAATAAAACTTCTCCAGCAATGCCCAACCTTGGTTTTACCATTCGCCACCTAGCCTTTTCCCTTGGGTTTCGCGGACTCAAGGGTCATCTTTATTTTAAACCCCCGGGCCAGTGCTCCTCTGAGTGTTGGTCCAAACTGAGCTGCCCACGGGGACACCTCGGGGAAACTTGAGGGTTGGTTTTACTCGTAGCTAGTCTCATCCGTTGTGACCTGAGAACGAGATATGTACAGATCCTATCGGGATTTGTCGGCACATTCGGGTGGCTTTGCTGGTTTAGTTTTACCATTGTCGAGATGTCTTGTAATCGGGATTCCAAGTCTGATCGGATTGTCTTGGGAGAAGGAATATCCTTCATTGACCGTGAGAGCTTGTGATGGGCTAAGTTGGGACACCCCTGCAGGGATTTGAACTTTCGAAAGCCGTGCCCGCGGTTATGGGAAGATGGGAATTTGTTAATGTCTGGTTGTAGAAAACCTAAATCTTAACTTAATTAAAATGAATCAACAGAGTGTGTGGCCGTGATGGTCTCTTTTCGGTGGAGTCCGGGAAGAGAACACGGTCTCGTGTTATGCTTGAACGTAGGTTGTTCTACGATCACTTCTTGATCATAGTTGCTCGATCGTGCCTTTGCCTTCTCTTCTCGCTCTCTTTTGTGTATGTTAGCCACCATATATGCTAGTGCTTGATGCAGCTCCACCTCATACCTTTTACCCTTCCTATAAGCTTAAATAGTCTTGATCGCGAGGGTGTGAGATTGCTGAGTCCCCGTGACACACAGATTCCTTCCAAAACCAGATGCAGGGACCGATGATACCGCTCAGGAGATTCGACTGAGCTCAAGTGGGAGTTCGATGAGGACTCAGGACGATACTATGTTTCCTTTCTAGATGATCAGTAGTGGTTCCCAATTGGGGGGATCGGGGACGTTGTTGCATTTGGGGTTATCTTTATTTTGGTTCCGTAGTCGGACCTTGATTGTATCTGGATGATTGTAATGTTATTTATGCATTGTGTGACGTGGTGATTTTAAGCCAACTATGTATCTCTTTCCTTTATTCAGTACATGGGTTGTGTGAAGATTACGCCACTTGCGACATTGCTTACAATGCGGTTATACCTGTAAGTCGTGCTTCGACACGTGGGAGATATAGCCGCATCGTGGGCGTTACAAGTACACTGGGCGCTGCACCACTTTCTTCCTTGCCATGTCCTTGGGGTTGCACTCATTATCGTGCTTACTGTTGTTCTGATCCTCCACTGACTCTGCCACGGTCTGGTTGCTCTCCGCTTCATCCACTTCTCGCTATGCTACCAAGGCTTCACTAACCACTTGGTTGGTTGCTGCCAAGTAAAGCAGTAACGGCTCTTGAGGTTTCGGTGCAACCAGGGTAGGCACAGATGATAGTTAAGTCTTCAACTCTTGCAAGGTTGTATCTGCTTCCGGGGTCCACTTCATAGGCCCTGCCTTCTTCAAAATTTTGAAGAATGGCAGGGCATGCTCGGCAAACATGGAAATGAATATGCTTAGCGTGGCAACGCATCCCGTCAAGCACCTCACATCCTTAACTATCCTTGGCGCTTGGATCTGCTTAATGGCCTTGATCTTGTCGGGGTTGGATTCAATCCCCTGATGGGACACGAAGAATCCAAGTAGCTTGCCGGAGGGAAAACCAAACACACACTTGTCCGGGTTAAGCTTCAGGTTGATCTTGCGCAAATTAGCAAATGTCTCCTCCAAATCCTGGATAAGGGTGGCCTTATCCTTGGTCTTGACCATAATGTCATCCATATAGGCTTCTATGTTTCTGTGCAGTTGTGGCTCAAAACCAATCTGGACTGCTCTTACAAAAGTAGACCCGACACTCTTCGATCCGAAAGGCATGCGGACAAAACAATATGTACCACATGGAGTGATGAATGATGTTTTCTCCTCATCTTCTTTGGACATAAAGATCTGGTGATATCCAGAGTAAGCATCCAAAAAGGAGAGAAGATCGCACCCTGAAGTAGAATCCACAATCTAATCAATGTGTGGCAAGGGGAATGGGTCCTTCAGGCAAGCCTTATTGAGATCTATGAAATCAATGCAAAGCCTCCATTTCCCATTCGCCTTCCGAACTACCACTGGGTTTGCTAACCATGTAGGGTGCAATACTCCTCTGACCAATCCAACTGCCACTAACTTGATTTCCTCGGCAATAAACTGCTGCCACTCCAAGGCTTGCTTCCTAACTTTCTGCTTGACGGGTCGGGCATGTGGGCAGACAACAAGGTGGTGCTCGATTACCTCCCTGGGAACACCGGGGATATCAGATGGTTGCTAGGTAAACACATCGATATTCGCCTGCAGGAAGGCAACGAGCACGCTTTCCTATTTGTCGTTAAGGGTGGCGCTGATGGTGAAAGTAACATCAACACCAGCCAGCCCTGTCGGGACCTCGTTCACTTGGGGTGATGCAACCTTGGATCTCTTGCTGTCGGACACTCCGGCACGTCGTCAACGGGTGTTGTGCACTCGGAGGGGGCACGCTTCCCGGACTCCTTGGTGGAGGTCCTACAATCCCTCTTCTTCCCTTTGTTTTCCTTAGCGGGGACCGTTGCCGCCATGGCCTCTGCTGCGACGGCACCCCGATACATCCTGTCCACACATATGATTGCGTCCTTCTCATCTGATGGGATGGTGATGACTCCCAACGGCCCACACATATGAACTTGGCCAAGGCCGTTCGTCCCAGAATCCCATTGTACAGCAGGAGGAGCTCAACCACATCAAACACAACCTTCTTAGTCCAATAATTCAGCTATCCCCCAAATGTCACCAGCAACGTAATCTTTCCCTTGGGACAGCTCCTGCCAGGATTGACTCCTTGAAACATGCCGGTAACCTCCAGCTCTTCTTATCCTATCTAAAGCTTGTTAATAACTGTTGGGGAAATCAGATTCAACCCGGCACCGCCATCCACTAACATCTTTGTGACCTTGAGGTTGTGAATTGTTGGGGAGACCAACAATAGCAAACACCCTACCACGGTGGTGCGGCAAGGGTGGTCCTCCTCATCAAAGTTGATGGGCGTGTGGGAGCGGCTTCCGGGCCTCTAGCGTTGGCTCCACAACACTGACCTCTTGTTGTCGGTGTCAAAACCAGCGGATCTCGGGTAGGGGGTCCCGAACTATGCGTCTAGGATCGATGGTAACAGGAGACGGGGGACACAATGTTTACCCAGGTTCGGGCCCTCTCTATGGAGGTAATACCCTACGTCCTGCTTGATTGATCTTGATGAATATGAGTGTTACAAGAGTTGATCTACCACGAGATCGTAAGGGCTAAACCCTAGAAGCCTAGCCTGTATGACTATGGTCATGAGTATCTCCTTTCCGGACTAACCCCTCCGGTTTATATAGACACTGGGGGCAATCTAAGGTTACATAGAGTCGGTTACATAAGAAGGAATCTTCATATTCGGTCACCAAGCTTGCCTTCCACGCCAAGGAGAGTCCAATCCGGACACAGGTACAGTCTTCGGCCTTCATGTCTTCACAGCCCATCAGTCCGGCCCATGATAACAGGCTAGACGCCTGAGGACCCCTTAGTCCAGGACTCCCTCAGTAGCCCTCGAGCCAGTCTTCAATAGCAAGGTATTCGGCACACAAATTGTCTTCGGCATTGCAAGGCGGGTTCCTCCTTTAATGATCTCCAAGTGATGTATTCGGCCATCGGTTCAATGTCGCCCCCCTCGGCTTATGCGCGTCAAATAACTTTGCTTCCCATGTGTCAAGCAAAGGTGGAAGGTCAGGGTATTTTTGCAGATAACACCCCCGTCCATGCAAGGAAGAGCACATATTAAAGAGATTGGATCCTAGATCCATTTAGCACCACGCAGAGGAAATCCCCGGAAACTGCTTAGGAGAAACCATTCCAGCATGGCTAGCGCCCACAGCTCCTCCACCCGTTCCGGCCCAGAGAAAGGCCAGTGGGAGAGGTGTTCAGTGTCCCATAGTCAATTGATGAAGCTGCAGACGCAGGGATTTCTTCCCCTTGCAGATCTAGTTTCTGCTCGAGGGGGGCTAGATTCCTTCAATGGTGAGATTTAGGCAGAGGACTTCCCCAATCCATCCGGGGGAGAGAGAGTATGTTTCGTCCCCTACCTGCTAAGGGGCGTTGGGTTCCCCATTCATCCGTTCCTCCGAGGGCTTTTGGAATACTATGGCCTCCAGCTGCACAACTTCACCCCTGCCTCCATTCTGCACATTGCGGGTTACGTCGCTTTATGCGAACTATTCCTGGGTATCGAGGCTCATTTCGAGCTGTGGAGGAAGTTGTTCTTTCTTGTCCCGCGTAATCACGAGGGGTCAATATTTGAAGTGGGCGGAGCCGAAGTATGGCGTATCATCGATACTCGATATCTGTCCGGCACACCAAGGAAGGCATCCGAAGAATGGCCTTCCAAATGGTTCTGTATTGAGGACATCGCGTTTCCTGACCCAGTCCAAAAGGGTCTTCCTGAGTTTGCGAGCGTTCCGCTAAAGAAACGCCACAGTTGGCGTCCCTAGAGTCTTGAAGAGGAGGACATCGCAGAAGTTTGCCAGCTCATGAGCAAGATAAAGATGCTCGCTCAGTCCGGACTCACAATAATCGGGGTAATGGCGACCTCCATAGTGCGGGGGGTTCAGCCGCTACAATACAGAGGGCTGCCCATGTGGCACTACAATGGAGTGTACGACGCCTCCCGCTATGGCCGGAAGGGTCCGGATACCCCCATCGCTCTGGCCAAAACATTGGCCGAGCTGTTTAAAGGGGAGGAAGAGGAGTTTCTTCGCATTAAGCACATAGATGGGTATTCTATGTATGATCCTCCCAGTTGGGTAAGCTTCGACCCCTCTATTCCACTCATTTCCCTTCCGGATTACTTTTGATAAATTTCAAGTCTGTTTGTTATGACAGCATTAGCGGAAGGTAGCTGAAGGACTTCATAGTCCTGCCCCATAGCCGGAGATCCACAACCGGGAGCTAGATCCTAGGTTTGAAGAGGATCCGGATATATTCGTGGTGCTTGCGGGGGGAGTGTTTTACCAGAAAAGCTATAACGGCACAGAAGTGGCCAGCACCGCCGACTACCCTGGCCTTCTTCCTGCTTCACATGTCAATAATTAAGAAACACCTTCTCTAAAAGAGTGCTCTTATTCTGCCTCACCCACCACACTGTATCGTGCTTCACAGGGGAGACGTTTGGCGATTTCGAAGAGATCGGCTCCCATGCCGGGCAAGCCTTCCAAGAGGAAAGCAAATAAAGACACGGTCGTGCCTTCATCGAAGAGGTATGAACTCGCCAACCTGCACCTGAGTAGTCACGTCCAACCGTGACCTTCCCGTTTTCCATGTGTCAGGAAGAAGGTGCGCTGGACTGTATCCAGAGGTTCAAGCGGTCGTACTTCCCACAGCCAGGATTCAAATCCTGCTGTGAAGACGGGGGGTGATGCAGGGGCGACGCCGGACTATCCTCCAGCCGAGGACTCAGAAGATGTATCTGTCACCAACTCAGAATTGGAGAGTGCCATGAATCATCGGCGCCACTGGGCCATTTTACAAGACCCTGGCTTTTCAGAAGAGTTGTTTAACGCCTTTAGCTCAGCCGATGCATACATCTGGGCTGCTCGAGATGGTATTAACAGGGCCACAAAGTAACATATGAAAGATGTGCATATAAATTCGCATTGTCTGACTATGATAACCATATGCTAGTAGCCCCCAAGACTTAAAGGAGTTGAAACAACTAATTTAAGGATCAATGTACAACCAGGTGCTTACGGAGAAGAATACCCAGCTAGCTCAGGAACTAGAAAAGTGTCAGCGCCAGCTGCTTGCTGCCAATGCCGAACTGGAGAAATACAAGGCATCTCCTGGTAATATTTTCCTCTATCGAAAATTCATAATGATACACCGATAGTGTGAATATGGGTTCTAATCTTTGTGTTGGGTCGTTAGACCAAATTCGAGAGCAGCTGGACGCCGCTCGAAGTGAAGAACACAGAGCCAAAAAGCTACTAGTAGCGGGCGAGCGTGTATTGACAAAAGTCATTCAAGAGAAAAAGAAACTCTAGGATTCGAACACCAAACTGGGCGAAGAACTGAAAGATGTGCGAGCGCAGCTAGCCAGCTCTGTGAAGGAGAACAAGAAGCTGCGAGGCGGCATATTCAGTACGTGGCCGCTTTTATCTTATAACAGTTTGGAGGTAACGGTAGCTGATATAGCTGGAATTGCAGGTGTATTGACGAACCGCCCCAAAGAGGAAGTGTCTGGATCATCAGGTGATCTTCTGCAAGGGCTGTCACAGTTGCACGAGCAAGCTCGGCATGCAATGTGGAGTGTAGACAAGGCTATATGGCCATTCGACTCCCCTCCAGGAAGTATGGAGAAGCTGGTAGAGCTGCTCAAGGGAGCACGACGGCGTATCCGGCTGTGGAAGATATCTGCCTGCCGAGAGGGTGCGCGAGAGGCCTGGGCCATGGTGAAGACGCGATATACCAAGCTGGATCCTAATCACATGGCTCGTGTCGGACCGCTAGGGCCGAATGGGGAAGAAATTCCCATTAGTATAGTATATGACCAAGTAGAGGTGGCCGCCAAATATTCCCAACAGGATTGTAAGTTAGACTGCCTATTGGAACGTGTAGAGGAAGAGGTGTTCGAGTCCAAGTGACTGTGTACTTTCCTCATCTAGCTGAATTGTATATCATTTGTCATGGCAAACCTTTTCGCTTCAACCTCCGGACCCGAAGGTGCGGAGTGTTTCCGAATACCGTCGCGGCCGAATAGGTCGGGGTATTCCTGGAAAACTAGGCGTAGAGGTCATAGTTTCTTGAACAGACAAGTTGTATCCGGCTAGCTATGTTATATTACATTGATATCGTAAGAAACATCTTCCAGACAGAATAGTCCTGTTAAGGGTTCCTTTCCGTGGGTGTGCATGCATTTAATGCACATGTCCGAATTGTGATGTGAACACCATAGTTTGTATAACTTCTGGGGGTACACAATGGAGTGAGTTTTTTAAAACATCTTTAATTCAGCGACCGAATATTCCCTTAAGAACGCTAACCTTCGGCTTCACCCAGTCTGAGGTACACATCCGGATGACCCGGCTGTAACAATCGTAGAGGTGCTCCCTTTATGCCGTAGCCAAGCTAACGGGAACGTAGGGCATAAGCACAGGAGCCAGTTAACCCAGCTTGGCCAAAACTTAAGTCATATCGATGCATATAGTGGCAAAGAAAAGGTACATATGGAAAAACTCATATGTGAGGAGCTTGATGCTCAAGGAATGACAAGAAATTATGTCCAAGAAGCCCCCAGGTACAAGTGGCATACATATTTAAAGATGTGTGTGCCAATGGTGTGCAGTCTAGCCGTACTAAAGC
The DNA here is from genome assembly GCF_003073215.2 of Triticum urartu. Lineage (NCBI taxonomy): Eukaryota > Viridiplantae > Streptophyta > Magnoliopsida > Poales > Poaceae > Triticum > Triticum urartu. The sequence goes on from NC_053028.1 coordinate 339,457,920, forward strand.
TTTAAAGCAAGAAAGAAGAAAAAATCGAAAAAGAGAGAAAAAATAATGGAAACTACTAGGGAGGAGGAGACAAACAAGGGGTTTGGTGCTAGGCATAGAATCTTTGGAGTCTGGCTGCATTCTAGGGGTTTGGCTTGAGGCGATTGTCTAATACATCGTGAAGACGGTACACTCCTCTGGTGAGAACTTCGTCAATTATGAAGGGACCCTCCCATTTGGGCTTGAGTTTGTCCTTTTTCTTCTCCGGCAGGCGTAGAACGAGTTCGCCAACATTGTAAGTCTTGGACCGTACTTCTCTGCATTGATATCTTCGAGTCTGCTGTTGGTAAAATGCTGAACGGGCTTTTGCGACATAGCGTTCCTCCTCCAGGGCATCTAGGCCGTCCAGCTAATCAAGCTCGGCTTCTCTCTCTTCATACATACACACTCGAGGTGAGTCGTGAATAATATCGCAGGGCAGCACGGCCTCTGCGCCATACACCATGAAGAAAGGTGTGTGTTCGGTAGTGCGGTTGGGCGTGGTCCACAGCCCCCAGAGTATGGATTCGAGCTCCTCAACCCGGTGCTTGTATGATTCTTTCAAAGACCGCACTAGTCTGGGCTTGATGCCGCTCATAATAAGATCGTTGGCTCGTTCGACTTGATCGTTGGTTTGTGGGTGGTAGACGGAGGCGTAATCGAGTTTAATACCCAGATTAGTACACCAGGTTTTACCTTGTCGGCTGTGAAATTGGAGCCATTGTCAGTGATGATGCTATGTGGGACACCATAACGGTGCACAACACCGGATATGAAGTCTATCACCGGGCCGGACTCAGCCGTTTTGACCGGTTTAGCCTCTATCCACTTAGTGAATTTGTCCACCATAACCAGCAGATATTTTTTCTTATGGCTTCCCCGTTTAAGGGGTCCAACCATATGGAGTCCCCAGACTGCAAAAGGCCAAGTGATGGGGATTGTTTGTAAGGCAGTGGGGGGTATATGGCTTTGATTGGCAAACAGTTGGCATCTGACGCAACGTTGGACAAGGTCATGTGCATCTGCTCGGGCCGTCGGCCAATAAAACCCTGTACAGAAGGCCTTACTAACAAGGGCCCAACCTGCGGCGTGGTGACCGCCGAGTCTGGCATGAATTTCAGCCAAGAGTTGCCGCCCCTCTTCCTCGGATATACATCGTTGAAGGACTCCGGTGGCGCTTTTCTTGTAAAGCACTCCATCATGAACCTTGTAGGCCTTTGAACGCCGGACAATGCAGCGGGCCTCATTCTAGTCCTCAGGAAGCTCTTTCCTGTTAAGGTAGGCCGGGAAGGGTTTGGTCCATGGGGCAATGACTGCCATGATGAGATGCGCCGACGGTGTTATTTCGGTGGCTGATCCCCCAACATCATTGGTGTTTCCGGGATCTGGGTTATGTTTGGGTCCGGACTAGTATTGCCATTTTCCCCCTACCACACCACGGATGGCTTAAAGAGCCTTTCCAGGAAGATATTAGGCGGGACGGGGTCGCGCTTAGTGTTGATACGAGCAAGAACATCCACCGCTTGATTACTTTTTCGAGCCACATGATGGAACTCGAGCCCTTCGAACCGGGCCGGCATTTTTATGACTTCATTATGATACGCTGCCATCTTTGGATCTTTAGCATCGAAATCTCTATTTATTTGAGATATTGCAAGGTTTGAGTCCCCGCGTACTTCTAGGCGTTCTATGCCCATGGAGACAGCCATGCGGAGACCATGCAATAAGGCCTCGTATTCGGCTGCGTTATTGGAGTCTGTGTATAGTATTTGGAGAACGTACTAGACGACGTCTCCACTAGGGGACGTTAAAACGACACCCGCTCCTAACCCTGCCAGCATTTTGGAGCCGTCGAAGTACATGACCCAATTGGAGTATGTGCCTTACTCTTTAGGGAGTTCGTCCTCTGTCCATTTGGCGACGAAGTCGGCCAACACTTGGGATTTGATAGCTCGACGTGGTTTATATGTAATCTCAAATGGGAGGAGCTCGATGGCCCATTTGGCAATCCGGCCCGTAGCATTGCGGTTGTTTATAATGTCATTGAGCGGTACTTCGGAGGCCAGCGTGATTGAACACTCCTGGAAGTAGTGACGGAGCTTTCGGGATGCCATGAAGACTGCGTATGCTATTTTTTGATAATGAGGGTACCGGGATTTGCATGGTGTAAGGACAGTGGATACGTAATATACTGGCTTCTGGAGCGGGAATTTATGTCAGTCCTGTTCTCGTTCAACGATGAGTACGGCGCTCACCACCTGATGTGTTGCCGATATGTATAATAGCATCGGTTCACCGGCATTTGGTGCGGCCAGGATTGGATTGCTCACAAGAAGGGTTTTTATTTCCTCCAGTCTGGGTGTTACCGCGTCCGTCCACTCGAAGTGGCCGGTTCGCCGTAGAAGGCGATAGAGTAGCAGTGCCTTTTCTCCCAATCTGGAAATAAAGCGGCTTAGAGCTGCTACGCAACCGGCAAGCTTTTTAACTTGTTTAAGGTCTGTTGGCTTAGCCAATTGTGATAGAGCTCAGATTTTGGCTGGGTTTGCTTCAATTCCTCTATTAGAAATGATGAAGCCCAACAGTTTTCCAGCGGGGATGCCGAAGACACACTTTTCCGGGTTGAGCGTAATGTCATACGCCCGGAGGTTGTCGAATGTAAGACGTAAGTCGTCTATTAGTGTTTCGACGTGCCTAGTTTTGATGACGATGTCATCGACATAAGATTCTACTGTTTTGCTGATCTATTTCTCCAGGCATGTTTGAATCATGCGTTGGTATGTGGCGCCGGCATTCTTGAGCCCAAAGGGCATGGTGTTGAAGCAGAATGGCCCATATGGGGTGATAAATGCTGTTGCGGCTTGATCGGACTCCTTCATTTTGATTTGATGGTATCTGGAATATGCATCGAGGAAACAGAGTGAGTCGTGTCCTGCGGTGGTGTCGATGATCTGATCAATGCGGGCAGGGAGAAGGAATCCTTAGGGCAAACCTTGTTGAGGTCTTTGAAATCAACGCACAGGTGCCAGGATTTGTCCTTTTTGGTACCATCACCAGGTTTGCCAGCCAGTCCGGATATTAGATTTCTCTAATGAATCCGAACTCGATGAGTTTGGCCAGCTCCTCCCCCATGGCTTGTCGCTTGGGTTCGGAAAAGCGCCACAGTGTTTGCTTAACCGGTTTAAACCCCTTTAATATATTGAGGCTATGTTCGGACAGCTCGCGTGGGATCACTGGCATATCTAAAGGGTGCCAGGCGAATATGTCCCAGTTTTCGCGCAGGAATTCTCATAGTGTGGTGTCAACTGTTGGGTTCAGTTGAGCTCCAATAGACGCTGTCTTCTGGGGTCCGTTGGGTGGACCTGGAATTTGACTATTTCTTCTGCTGGTTTGAAGGAGGTGGACTTAGGGCATTTGTCGAGGATCACGTCATCCCTGTCCACCGTGGAGCATAGTGCGATTAATTCTTTGGCCGCGAGGGCTTCGGATAGCGCCTTCGGGGCCAGGGATGCGGTTTTGTTTTCAGCGCGGAGTGTTATGTCCAGATCATTGATGAGAGTGATTATACCGTTTGGTCCGGGCATTTTGAGCTTCATATACGCATAATGGGGTATGGCCCGGAAGCGTATAAAAGCATCCCGCCCCAAAAGGGCTTGATATCCGTTGCTGAAAGGGGCCACTTGGAAAATTACTTCTTCGGACCGATATTTCTCCGGCGTGCCGAATACTACGTCAAGTGTGATTTTGCTCGCGCACTGCGCCTCCTGACTGGGAATAATTCCTCGAAAGGTTGTGTTACTTTGCTTGATGCGGCTCGTGTCTATTTCCATTTTATGGAGTGTGTCCTAATAAATGAGGTTTAGTCCGCTGCCGCCGTCCATGAGGACCTTGGTAAGTCAAAACCCGTCCACGATGGGACTGAGGACTAACGCGGCTGGCGCTCGTATTGTTTTGTACTTTGGTTCGTCACCGGCGTTGAATGTTATAGCCGTGTCGTTCCACGGGTTTATTGTAGCAACTTGGTAGACTTCGGCGAGCTCGCGAAGGGCCCTTTTGCGCTTGTTGGTTGAAGCGAATGTCTCAAAGACCGTCAATACTCTTGAGTTATCGTCTTCTTGGGGGATGCCATTCTGGGTCGTCCTAGATAAGGATGTCCTCGCTGCTCTTGGCTACCTGTCATAGTGTCCAACATGCTCTAAGGCTATGGGTTGCCATGGTATCTGGTGTTGTATGTACTTTGCATGGGCCATCGAGCTACCCCTCCAGAGCAGTGCTGTGTCGCGTAGCGGATTTGTGTTTCTTGATTGTTGGAATGGGCATGCCACGAGGGTGCGCCCTTTTCACCTGTAGGGGGAGTTGAGTTGGGACCAACGGTTCCCAACGAGCTGCCTGAGTTTTCCAGGCGCTCTCCATTGCGCTATACTTTTGTACGATGGTTGCTAAGTCAGCGAATTTCAGTATGCGGCGGCGATTGCTGGAGTTGAGGATTCCTTCGTCTGTGCAATTGTTACAGAACGCTAATATTGTGTCCTCGTCACGACAATCTTTTACCTTGTCCTTGACAAGGAGAAATCTGCCCTAGAAGTGGTGGACCGTTTCCTGAGACTGCTGTTATATGCTTATGAGAGCGTTTATGTCCGTGTGGGTGGGTGAAATTAAATCCGAACCTCGACCTGACCGGTTATCCGGAGTCTGACGACCTTCCGAGCTTAACAGTCCGGGTTCCGGAATATCTTCTGATTACTTAGGACCACCGTCCGATGTTATGTTCGGAGGGTTGGTCATATCCTTTTGCGGGTGAGTATTCGGATCTTCCTGATCAGCGATCGGAACATAGTCTGTCTTTGGTATATAAGAAGACTTGCCATCCTGCTCCACGACTACTGCAATCTGGTGGGTGACCGGTAGGGTCTCGATTTCTCCTTGATCGGTTTTAGGCCCGATCTGATCGTAGTCTGTGGCTATTCCCGAAGTGGCGGTGCGATCTAGAAGTTCGTTCAAAGACGAAAACTCCGTCAAATCCATCTGCTTGGAGTGCTCGGAGTTGATGTGAAGGGGGTTTTCAATGGCCCGATAGGTCATCATTGGCTCAACGGCCGAATGGGCAATCATAGTAAAGCCGCCCGGCCGGAGGGTTTGGCCTGGGGCTAGAGCTCCCCCAGAGGTGATGTTATCTTTAAGGACAAGGCAAGTCATCAAGCTTTTCGTCGATGGCACAGTGGAACTCTCAATGAAAGCACCAATGTCGGTGTCAAAACCGGCGGATCTCGGGTAGGGGGTCCGAACTGTGCGTCTAGGATCGATGGTAACAGGAGACAGGGGACACGATGTTTACCCAGGTTCGGGACCTCTCTATGGAGGTAATACCCTATGTCCTGCTTGATTGATCTTGATGAATATGAGTGTTACAAGAGTTGATCTACCACGAGATCATAATGGCTAAACCCTAGAAGCCTTGCCTGTATGACTATGGTCATGAGTATCTCCTTTCCGGACTAACCCCTCCGGTTTATATAGACACCGGGGGGGAATCTAGGGTTACATAGAGTCGTTTACATAAGAAGGAATCTTCATAGTTGGTCGCCAAGCTTGCCTTCCACGCCAAGGAGAGTCCAATCCGGACACATGTACAGTCTTCGGCCTTCATGTCTTCACAACCCATCAGTCCGGCCCATGATAACAGGTCGGACGCCCGAGGACCCCTTAGTCCAGGACTCCCTCACTCATGCCCATTGCTTGAGCTGGCGATGGGAGGAGTGCAAGGACACACCCCTATCAATTCATATGGCATGAGTGGCCCACCGAAATTCCTGCTGACTGGTTTCCTCTTCATTCCCTCCATCACTCAAATCATCACAGGTTTCCTTCTCTTGGCCCCTGGCGGGTTTTCCTTGGTTCCTAAAGGGTTTGCTGGGGCGGTTTGCTTCACCGCCTCGGCCCTTTCCGCCTGCACCATTCTGGCCTTTCCCCTTATCACGCTTATCATACTTTGCTCTCTATCTCTTGACAAGCTGCTCAACTTGATAACATTCATGGAGGTCGTGGTCCTTTGTCTGGTGGATCTTGCATTACGGCCCTTCACCTTTCCCAGCTTTCTCTGCGGCAGCGGCTTCCCGGCAGGCAGTGCACGCAGCAACTTCCTTGCCGGGGGCCTTAGCCTTGGCCTTCTTGCTGGTACTAGGCATGCCAGAACCTTCCACAGTCATCACTGTCTTATCTCTTGGCTTCTTGTTGCGCTTCTTGCCCTTTCTTTGACCGGTTGATTCATCTTCTTCCTCTGAATCAACATTGATGCAATCCTCCTCTCTGGGCAACTTCCTTCATTCCTCTATCTGAGCATACTTATCCACTAGTATGTACAACTCGTTCCAAGTGTTGGACAACCACACATTCATCTTAGAACGAATGTGGTGGTTGCGCACATTGGACTAGAAGGCTGCTATAATAGCTGCAGGATGGATATTCGGAATATTCCTATGGACTTTAATGAATCTTTGTAAATACTTACAGAGAGTTTCTCCTTCCTTTTGTTGGAGAAGCTGTAGGTCACTGGGACTGCTGGGCTCCTGATGGCCGCCGGTGAAGGCACCGATGAACTCGTGGCACAGGTCTGCCCATGATGAAATGGAGTTCTCTGGCAGGTGCATGAGCCAAGATCTCACGTTGGACTTGAGGGCCAATGGGAAGTAGTTGGCGAACACCTTTTCGTCTCTTCCCCCGGCAGCCTGAACAGCGATGGTGTAGATGCTCAGGAACTCTCCCGGGTTCAGTCTTCCGTCGTAGTTCTCGGGTTTCTCCGGCTTGAACGTGCGGATGGACGGCCAACGGACTTGCCATAGCTCGCGTGTAAAGGCAGGGCAGCCGACCTCGAAAGGTAGGCACCCGCCAACAGCGAGCGCAGGCTCGTCGACATTGAGGCCGCTGCACCCGTCGGTCTGGCAGGGGACGTCGAGAGGCCATCCCACGACAATGCGCACATCTCCCCGCCGCCTATCTTCCGGGGTCTGTCGTTCGCTCGGACGTGCTCGAGGGTCAGAAGGGGCCATCAAGACGTCGTCGAGGTCTTGATCTTGCCGCTCCCGTGCCTGCTGCCGTGGTGGGGACTGTACGGTAGGGACAGCCCCCTCTGTTTGGCCAGCAGTATGAGTAGTCGTCATCTCTTGGGGAGGCTGTGGCGAGCCAGCGCGCCATGAGCCCCCAGCCTCAGCGAAACCAAGTAGACTCTGGATGGCGGCACGCCATTCATCCATTTGCTCGGCTGCTGGCGGGAACCTTAGTAGCAACTGGGCTCGTGCCATAGCCTCTCTGGCTGTGCTTGGCATGGAAGTCGATGACCTTGACCACACCGTCGCCTGGCTCCTGATGGTGCCCGCAGCGGCGGCGGCAGCGGTGCACCTGCACTGCGGTGGGGCAGCCACCTAGGCAACGCGGTCGCGCAATGATGGCGCTCGAGGGTCCGCGGCTCCGTCGGTGGGAGGAGGGGGTGTAAGCGGAGTCACCCTCCTGTCCATACCTTGCGGATCTTGACCGTTGACACACTGCTGAAGTTGTTCTCCTCCGACGCCTTCAGCCCCCGTTGTTGCCGCAGGGGGAGTGGCGATGGCGCCACCTGCTCCTTCCACGCCCCCAGCAGCGCTCATTTTCTCACTCGTCCCCGCATCCCCCGCGGCATCTGAGGCCGTGGGCGGCGGAGCCTTCGAGGTAGATGGCTGGGCCGAAGGGCCGGACTTCTTCTTCTTGGGCGCCATGGTCAATGGCGTCGTCGAAGATGAAGATGGCAATGAAGATGACGCGCTGCGCACACTTTCGGGTTCAAACAAGTGAGCCCCCTACCTGGTGCGCCAATGATGTCGCGGGATATCCGCGGCCACCTATGGGACCGGGCGGCCCCTTGCTCGTTCGGCGGGGGACGTCGCGTTGCACAAAGAGCAAACCAGCATGCGGCAGCACGGCAGAGAGCACACAAGCAATTTACCCAGGTTTGGGCTGCCGCGAGGCATAAGACCCTGCTCCTGCTTTGGTGGATTGATGGTGGAAATGAATGTGGTGGTATGTGGTACACTTGCCCGGCAAGGCCTGCCTCAGGGCTGGTGACCACAAGCATATGGTGGCTTGGTTTTGTCTAGTTTCCAACCCTCTAACCCCCTCCTACGAATGCCATGGGCCTCCTTTTATAGATTAAGGGGTCACCACAGTGGCATAACAGTCATTACCCACTGACATGATAGCAAACAGTGCTATCATACATTACAAAAAAAGACACATCTGTGACATTTTGGGACAAACGAAATTTTTTCTGTCATACTTATGACACTTCTATGAAGATAATTGTGACAAAACCCGGTATCATCATAGATGTGGTGAGCTCCTACTTCTATGACAAAAAATCATGACAGAAAATGGGCTTTTCGTCCTGGGCAGGCCGGAGACGCAGATGCATGACATTCTTTGGGCCGTCCATGACAGAAAAAACCATGGTAGAAGCGAGGGCGAGGAAAATATCGGGGTGTTCCCGGTTACGGTGGGTGGTCGGGGCCGAGCAATGCACGGAGGTTTGCACGTTTCTCTCGTACACGCATGCGCGTGGGTGCGAGGCATTGGGCTCTAACTGAACCCAAGCGAGGCATTCGCCTACTGAACCCGAGCGATTGCACTGCAGGCTACACGTTACTAAACCCAAGCGAGGCATTCACCTACTGAACCTGAGCGATTGCACTGCAAGCTACGCCTTACTGAACCCGAGTGATCGATCGATGGCTGTTAACTGAACCCGATCGAGCGATTCCTTCACTACTGCTACTAACTGAAGTTGATCGATGCTGCCTCTGGATGAACAATGAGCGTTGCTGGGGGGGGGGTTTGGATGAACAGTTCCCGGTGGGGGTGGATGAACAGGACCCCGTGGTGTTGCCTCTGGATGAACAGGACCCCGATCGATCGAGCCGGTTGGGGCTGGATGAACAGGACCCCGTGGAGGGCTGAATGAATAGGACCACCCCGTGGAGGGCTGGATGAACAGTAGACAGTGGAGGGCTGGATGAATAGTAGCCCGTGGAGGGGTGGTTTGTAACGCCCTCGATGCGGCTATATCTCCCACGTGTCGAAGCACGACTTAGAGGCATAACCGCATTGAAAGCAATGTCGCAAGTGAGGTAATCTTCACACAACCCATCTAATACATAAGGGAAAGAGATATATAGTTGGCTTATAATCGCCACTTCACACAATTACATGAATAAAGCGTTACATCAACCAGATACAATCAAGGTCCGACTACAGAACCAAAATAAAAGAAGACTACCCCAAATGCTACACAGATCCCCGATCGACCCCAACTGGGCTCCACTACTGATCAACTAGAACGAAACAACACAAAGGACAAGATCTTCATCGAGCTCCTCCTTGAGCCTGGTTGCGTCACCTGCTCGGTAACATCGGCACCTGCAAACTGGTTTTGGCAGTATCTGTGAGTCACGGGGACTCAGCAATCTCACACCCTCGCGATCAAGACTATTTAAGCTTATGGGTAAGGTAAAAGGTATGAGGTGGAGCTGCAGCAAGCGACTAGCATATATGGTGGCTAAACATACGCAAATGAGAGCGAGAAGAGAAGGCAAGGCACGGTCGATAAAACTATGATCAAGAAGTGATCCTAGAACAACCTACGTCAAGCATAACTCCAACACCGTGTTCACTTCCCGGTCTACGCCGGAAAGAGACCATCACTGTTACACACGCGGTTGATGTATTTTAATTAAGATCAACTTCAGGTTTTCTACAACCGGACATTAACAAATTCCCATCTGCCCATAACCGCGGGCACGGCTTTCGAAAGTTCAAATCCCTGCAGGGGTGTCCGAACTTAGCCCATCACAAGCTCTCACGGTCAACGAAGGATATTCCTTCTCCCAAGACAATCCGATCAGACTCGGCATCCCGGTTACAAGACATCCTCGACAATGGTAAAACAAGTCCAGCAACACCGCCCGAATGTGCCGAAAAATCCCGATAGGAGCTGCACATATCTCGTTCTCAGGGCACACTCATATGAGCGCTCCATACAACTAAAACCAAACCTCGAGTTTCCCCGAGGGGGCGCTGCACAGGGCTCTAGTTTGGACCAACACTCAGAGGAGCACTGGCCCGGGGGGGTTTAAATAAAGGGATTTTTGTATTCGTGCCCCTAGTTGGGTCACGCTGGACTGATTTGCCCCTATTTTTCAACAATTGCGGTTTTGCCCAGCTCACTTCACTCACCTTGTGTTTTTGCCCTTCTAGGGCGGTTCCGACCAGTGAGCAGTCGCCACGTGGCGAACCGTGATTGGTCGGAACCGCCCCGGAAGGGCAAAAGGAGAGTGAAGTGAGCTGGGCAAAACCGCAATTATTGAGAAAATAGGGGGCAAATCAGTCGAGCGTGACCCAACTAGGGGCACGAATACAATTGTTCCTTAAATAAAGATGACCCTTGAGTCTGCAGAACCCAAGGGAAAGAAAAGGCTAGGTGGCAAATGGTAAAACCAATGTTGGGCATTGCTAGAGGAGTTTTATTCAAGGTGAACTGTCAAGGGGTTCCCATTATAACCCAACCGTGTAAGGAACGCAAAATCCGGGAACATAACACCGATATGACGGAAACTAGGGCGGCAAGAGTGGAACCAAACACCAGGCATAAGGCTGAGCCTTCCACCCTTTTCCAAGTATATAGATGCATTAATTAAATAAGAGATATTGTGATATTCCAACAAAATATCCAAGTTCCAACATGGAACAAACTCCAATCTTCACCTGCAACTAACAACGCTATAAGAGGGGCTGAGCAAAGCGGTAACATAGCCAAACAATGGTTTGCTAGGACATGGTGGGTTAGAGGTTTGACATGGCAATATGGGAGGCAAGAAAGCAAGTGGTAGGTATCGTAGCATAGGCATAGCGAAAGAGCGAGCATCTAGCAAGCAAAGATAGAAGTGATTTCGAGCGTATGGTCATCTTGCCTGAAATCCCGCAAGGAAGAAGAACGAGTCCATGAAGAAGACAAACGGACATAGTCGAACGGGTCCTCACAAACGCGACGTTATCGGAACCAACCCGAAGAAGCAACACCGGAAAGAAGCACACAACATAGTAAACAACCAACACATGAACATGGCATGATATGCGGGATGCGGTATGCGGTGCATATGCATGATTTGGAAAGGAATGATTGTACCTGGCCTCAACTTATAAATCCAAGAGTGCCACTGGAAAGGTGAAGTGATTTCAGTATAAATCGATATAAAGATCACAGGAATCGGATGCACGGTTTGGAAATGGCAAGCAAAAGAAATATGGCACCGGTCTACGATAAACAGCAAGTAGCCTCCTAAATACAACAAGACAAATATGTTAAAGCACTCAAACATGACAACAAAATACATGGCAGGGATCCACTCATGATGCTTGACAAAATATGAACACTAAGCTACGGCTAATTCACTCAATAACAGGCTCAAACAAGCATGGCAAAAGTGCAAACGATAACAGGTTACAGACTTAGTGAAATTATCAACAAGTCGGGAATTTATCATCAGGAAGCAATGTTTAGAGCTCGAAAACTACATGCTACAGGAACATATCATGCAAAGCAAGGCATGGCATGAAGCTACTCAAAGCACATAACAAAAGTCCCTTAGTGACCTTGAGCCAAAAGGGATCATAAAGTACAATTTCAAGCATGTGAACATAGCACAAACATAAACAGATTCTGACTTAGTGAAAAACTGGAGCATGCAAAACAGATTAACAAGTAGGCATGTTTACGAGCTCGATGCACTCACTATGAGGCATTGCATGACAAGCTAAGCATACACCCATCAAGAAGACATGGCATAGAATCTAGACATGGCAAGAACAACAACATAGCATGCACGGATCAATAGCAACATCCTCGGCAAAATCGCTAAACATGTCCACAATCTTCCAGGATCATTTTATAGCAAAGGTAGAGCTCGATTGACTCAAGCTAGGTTGCTCCATAAATGCAAACAAAGACATGTATGGATAGAGCACCACAGTATTAACAAAACATCCTTACTGATCATCCTCAAAAGAGGCATGGATCACTAGGAAACAACATGAACATATGGCATAAAAACAATATCAGGACAAGGACTTAGTGAAATTCTAAGTCCCTGAAATCAGCATCAACGAGTAGGCTACTTTGCATGATATTGCTAGTCGACACAAAGATCACAAAAATATATGTCATACACCCCTGTAAAGATGGCATGGCATATAACAAAACACATGTAGAGCTCAGGATCATAGCATGCACACATTAATCATGGCAAAAATGACAAAAGGCCATTTGCTGAAACAGATCTGACATAATCATCACATAGCCTTCTTCCAGCAGCATTTCGGGCCTCGAGATGAGCTCCAATGAAAATGATGCAATGAGATAAATGATGTACTCGTCGAGACGAACATTTTGATATGCTACACGCATGAATCGGAGCTACGATGACAGAGTTATGACATGATGAAAATGCCCAAAAATTATGGAGAGAGGGAAAAGTCAACCCTAGGGTTTCGTCCGGATCTGGATCTGAGGCGGCGCGCTCTTTGAGGTTCATCGGAATCCCTGTTCACCGGAGGAGGGAGTCGCCGGACTTGCTGCCGGGGTGGAAGGAGGCACCGGAGGGCTCGGGGCGGCCGGATCCGGCGACGGCGGTGCCGGAGCGGCGTCCTCGAAAGGCGCGCGAAGGCGGCGGCGATGGCCGGCTGCGGCGCGGGCTGGAGCTCCGGCAGGGCGGCGATGGCGCGCGGCTCGTCGCCGGCGAGCAGGCGGCAGAGGCGGCTCGGTGAGGAGGCGCGGTGTGGGCGGCGGAGCACTGCGGTGAGGAGGTGCGGGATGCGGGCGGCGGCGCTGGCGCGATGGGCTGCGGGGGCCGGCCCCGGGCCGAGCGGGCCGGGTGCGGTGTGGGAGGAGAGAGAGGGCGGCGGGATGACGTGGCAGCGGGGGATTCGCTGAGGAGGGCGGCATGGACATGTCCGGTGTGGGAGAATTTGTCCGGTGGCGCGAGGTAGGAGGAGCTAGGGTTTCATCCGCGAGATTTTCGGGGGAGATGACATATATATATATATATGTAGAGGGGGCAAGGAGTGTCCAAACGAGGTGCGGTTTTCGGCCACGCGATCGTGATCGAACGACCGAGATGATGGAACAGGTTTAGGTGGGTTTTGGGCCACTTTGGAGGGGTGTTGGGCTGCAACACACACGAGGCCTTTTCGGTCCCTCGGTTAACCGTTGGAGTATCAAACGAAGTCCAAATGGCACAAAACTTGACAGGCGGTCTACCGGTAGTAAACCAAGGCCGCATGACAAGTCTCGGTCCAATCCGAAAACGTTTAACACCCGCACACGAAAAGAGATAGAAAGGGACACCGGGTGACATAGGAGCGCCGGATTGCAAAACGGACAACGGGGAAAATGCTTGCATGCATGAGATGAACATGATGACATGATATTAAATGCATGACACGCAAGCAATGACAAGGCAACAACAGCGAAAAACTGGAAGACACCTAGCACATTGGTCTCGGGGCGTCACACCACTCCACCACTACGAGAGGATCTCGTCCCGAGATCTAGGATGGCACTGGAGGGAAAAATGGAAGAGAAAGAGAAGAGGTAAAACTAAGTTGCTTCTTTGACAAACGAGTGAATTCAAAGAACCTTGAAGAGGTTAAGCCATTTCGAGAAAAGAATACAACGGAGATGAACAAAGTTGAAAACACTCCGTTAGAAAAGATGAACAAAGAAGAACAACTTCGGACAGCACTCCAATTGGAAAGAGATGAAAGACTTGATAAAATGAAAAAGCTTGAGCAAAGGGACACAACACTCCGGTTAAATGGATAAACCAAGAAAAGAACACGATCCTGACAAAACAAAAAGATGGGTTCAAGAGGCAACATCACAAAGCCTCCGGAACAAAAGAGAGAATGGAATGGAATGAATGACGAGAAACAAGATCTTGAGGGAGCACGCTCTTCGAGGGTCATCTTTATTTAAACCCCCCCCCCCGGGCCAGTGCTCCTCTGAGTGTTGGTCCAAACTAGAGCCCTATGCAGCGCCCCCTTGGGGTAACTCGAGGTTTGGTTTTAGATTGCAAAACGGACAACGGGAAAAATGCTCGGATGCATGAGACGAACATGTATGCAAATGAAATGCACATGATGACATGATATGAAATGCATGACATGCAAGCAATGACAAGGCAACAACAGCGAAAAACTGGAAGACACCTGGCACATCGGTCTCGGGGCGTCACATGGTTGAATAGGAGCCCGTGGAGAGGGCAGGTTGAACAGTAGCCGGTGGAGTAGCGTGCAGTGGAGGATGGATGAATAGGAGCCGATGGATGAAGAGTCGCAGGTGGAGGCTGGAGGAGGTCGACGGTGGATGAGCAGTAGCCCGTGGAGGCGGGAGGGGTCGACGGTGGAGATGAACTGTATCCCATGGAGTCCATTTTGCGGTACGCCACACCCCTCCCAATGAACAGGACCCCCGTTTCGACCGTAGCGCTCCAACACAAGTCTGTTTCCTCCGTTTTGCGGTACGCCACACCCCTCCTGATGAACAGGACCCCCCATTTCGACCGTAGGAGGTCCGTTTCCTCCGTTTTGCAGTATGCCAGACCCCTCCCGATGAACATGATCCCGTTTCGACCATGGCCGTTCGAACACAAGGTCATTTCCTCCGTTCTGTGGTACGCTAGGCCTCGTTTCCATCGGATGTTCCATCCAAGCCCTCCCGATGAACACGACGACGCATTTCGTTCCGACACAGCTGGTTAGCTCCCCATTAACACGACGACGACGCAGTTTCTCCGTTCCGACCCAGCCATGTACACGATCCCTGGCCGTACGTATTCGCGAGTAGGCGTTTGAGACCTTGCCCGTATGTATGTACGTAGCCATATTTTATTTCTTGCACACTGGCCGCTGTACATACGTGTACATGCTACGTGCGCGCCTCTACTACGACACGTGCGCTCCTCTACATCGACCAGTATGTACGTACACGTTCGCGACCAGAATGACAATGCTATTTATGCTTTGACTAGGTGGGTCCCGACTGTCAGGCACTTCCTTGCGTGTGAAGATGTAGCTAGTGGGTCGTAGCAGTCAGGGGGCGAATCGTTTTTTTGCCCGGATGCACTTCCTTGTGTGCGAAGATGTAGCTAGTAGGTCCCAGCAGTCAGGGGGGCGTTTTTTTTTGCGAAATACGGTTGCCTGTCCGGTGGGTCCCTACTGTCAGGTCGAGGAATCATTATTTTCCGCGTAATAAGGAGGCACTTCCTTGTTGCGGCCGTGGACCCAGCTGTCAGCCTCTCCACATACAGTCCACGTCCGATGGAAGCCGTTCCTTGACCATGTTGACCATGCCGCGCCGAGAGCACCAGGGCGGTGGACGACGGCGAGGCCTAGGAAGGGGACGACGTGGAGCCGGGGAAGACACGGCAGTGGATGCCCATGCGTAGAGGAGTAAGAGGGTTCACTGGTTCGCTGCGGTGTGAGGCTGCCGTCGCCGCAGAATAACATGGGTGTGGGTGAGTAGAGGGATGGGCTGGCCAGCAGTGGGAGTAGTAGGGGGCGGTGATGCCTCCAGGACATCGCAACCGGCCACGGGAGGTAGGAGCACGAGGCATGACCGGCGCTGGTTTAGGCGGCTGGAGCAAGAAGACTAGAGGTTGAAGAAGCACTACGGCCGTTGGATGGACATCGTACGGTCACTAGAGCTAGAATCATGCATATTGACTAAGTTGAAAAAGCCCTCCATCCCCGTCAACTTAGTAGGCCCACAAGTCAACATCCCACTATACTAGGTCCCAGCTAGCAGGGGGAGTATTCATTTTTTTGTGTAATAAGGAGGCACTTCCTTGCATGCAAAGATATAGTTGGTGGGTCCGAGCTGTCAGCGGCGGTAACGTTTTTTTCGCGAAATACAGAGGCCCTTTTGGTGGGTCCCAGATGTCAGGTGGAGGAATCATTATTTTGCGCGTAAGAAGGAGGCATTTCTTGTGTGCGTCTGTGGACCCAGTTGTCAGCCTCTCCATGAACAGTCCACTTCAGATGCATGTCGGTCGTTGACCACATTGACCAGGCCACGCCGAGAGCACCAGGGCGGTGGACGACGGCGAGGCCTAGGAAGGGAATGACATGGAGCCAGGGAAGACTCGGCAGTTGTTTCCCACGCGGAGGGCAGTACGACTGTACGAGGGTTTACTGGTCCGTCTGCCGTCACCGGAGAATAACAGCAGGTGTGGGTGAGTAGAGGGATGGCTAGGCCAGCGCTGGGAGTACGGTGGGGCGAAGGCCTGCGCGGCAGCACAGCCGGCCACGAGGAGGAGGGAGTAGGCAGTCCCGCCGGCGCTTGTTTGAGCGGCTAGAGCAGCAAGAGCAGAGATTGAAGAAGCACGACGGCCATTGGATGGACATCCAACAGTGACTGCTTGTGCATCAAATCTGTGAAAAACAGCATACAACACATCTGCCATTATTTCTAATAATTTATAGCCCATTTGCTAATTCTTAAGGTTTTTTGGAGCCCATATTCTTTTTGTTAGCATTACAGCCCATATTGTGGCCATGGTTACAAAATTATACGAAAGTTTGCATATTTCGGTGCGGTCCGAACTGTTTTTAATCCCAAAATTTCGAGTCACATTCAAACTAATTTTAAAAATAAATGTATATCAATATAAAATCCAACAAATTGTCCACACATAAAAATCAACACAGTTTAAAATCTCGAAATGAAAAATAAGAAATTTGAAACTAATTGCTGGTTTGATGTGTTATATATATGTACAACCCATTTCTCATTACTGATAGGCCATTTTCTCGGCCAACCGAATGAAGCTCTCCTCGTCTTGAAAGATTTGCAGCCCAACAGGCCTGACAAAGTGACTTACTTGGCAAATCACAAAAAAATGGGCTAGCAATTTTCAAAAAGAAAAAAACTACTGGGCTGATCTGTGGTAAACATAAAAGAGAAGGCGATCTAGACAGGCCAGAGTGCCCCGCACAGCCCAGTTGACACCCTGCTTCCGTCTCAAAAACAAATTAGATAAATGCCACTACAATTATGGCGATACATAAAAATGCCACTGCAATTTCCAAACTTTGAAAATGCCACTGCAATTTTTGCAAACTTTGGAAAATGCCACTGCAATTTGCAAACTTTGAAAAACGCCACTCCAGACTTCGAAAAATGCCACTGGAAATGGCATGAAATGGCATTTTTCAAAGTTTGGAAATTGCAGTGGCATTTCTCAGAAACACCATATTTGGAGTGGCATTTATCAAATTAACCCAAAGCAAAAATAACTGGGCGAGCTGCTGGGTCCCTGGTGTCAGCCGCGCGTTGTGCAATTCTCTCGTTTATTGACTACATTGACAATGGCATGGGACCCAGATTTCAGAAATCAATTAGGAGGAGCCATTTTTTTATTGGCTTGAAATAAGGAGGCACTTGCTTGCGTACTGCCATGACCTTGGCGGGTCCCTGCTGTCATCCTCTCCACATACAATCATCTCTTGATTGTGTATGCATCAACTTGGTAGGCCCACAAGTCAGCCTCTAAACCCGTGGAGGACAAATACAACCTATTAAAAAAATAACAGCCCATTCCATACGTTCAAAGAAAAGTTCAGCATTCAGAGCAAAGTAACAGGTCTGATCCACATATAGAGTACTGAACTTCCACATTGACAACCATCATAGCCAAGTTAACTATCTAGTCCCACAAATACTCTAGTAGAGTACAAGTACTAACTTACTCTTAGCTAACTAGACGATGCCGGCCGCCATTTGTGGTACACGCTAAATGCCTGTACCGGCGTCTTCCGCCTCGCCTCAGACTTGCCAGAGGTGTGATAGGGCGCGTTGCTCGCGCACATTGGCCCTTTCCATGCTGGCGTGGTCTACCGAAGCTTCGGCTTCTAAGTGGGAAACCGACTTGACGAGCTATTAGTAAAAATCGGCGTCGCAAACGCGTGCGTCCCCGACAACCTCCAGGTCTATTTTCTAGGCACCGGCCTCCATGTAGTCGGCCCAGTTGCGGGTGTTCTGCTCGCGACTCAAAGCGTCGGTGCGTTGCTTCTCCATGTCCTGCTGGGGGCGCAAATCGGCAATAGGCCGCTCCTCCGCTAGGCGGTCGCGCTCCAACAACTCCTCATAGTCTGCATTGCCATCTAAAGACCGATAGAATGCCTCCTCCCTCCGTCTGCCTTCTGGTGAAAACCCAAACACTAGTTTCGGCGGTGACCGCCTCAGGTGTCTCCTAACACGGACGAGCGGGGGCATGGCGGACGTGGCGAGAGCGAGGATAAGTGGCGAGCGACGTCGGGCCAGTGGGGGCTTATGAGGATAGGATGAGTTGGGTGATGGTGCCACCAGAGAAGCTCGGGAAACAGTAATTATAGGTGGAAGGTAGGCGAACTAGCGTGTCGCGGGAAACGCGATGGTCATCGCGGTCATCGGAATTCAATGCATAAGCAGGCATGGCTTAGCGCACCAATTTGCCATGGAAAACTAGAAAGACTAAAATTATGACTGTGCCGTCCCGTCCCGTCCATGCTGGGTCACACACCGGCATGACGGTCAAACGAGTGCACTCGAATCATCCAGATGAGGTACTCCCTCCTTGTCAAAAATGATTCCACCACTCATCATCTACCTTGGTTGGTTAAATTTTTGAATTAAGCCCTGCAAACCAGAAAGGAGGAACTACGTGTGTGATCCGCTATTTATTCGTGTAGGATCGAGTAGGTCGTTTTTTGAATTGAGCCTTGCAAACCGGAAAGGAGGTAGTACATGTGTGATCCGCTATTTATCCATGTAGGATCGAGTAGGTTGGATAGTGTATGTGTAGGATCGAGTAGGTCGGATGGTGTACGTGTACGATCGCATTAGTTGATGAACGTTCACTAGGAGATAAGGCATTTGCGAACGTTTTTGCTGGCAGTTTCTTCAGATTCGCATGGCATTTTCTTCAGACCATCTTGTCAGTTTGTTCAGAGGTAGGCATTTTTATTCAAAAAACTACCACTTCGGATCTTGCGTCGGAACTAAAACTGCCAGGAGCGCATTAGTAGGCTAGCTAGTGATCGATCAGTAACTTGTAAACACCGAGCAAACAGAAATAAGGAACTGTTAGTAACATGTAAACACTGAGAACACAGAAATAAGGATCATGTTGTGCACAACAGTAAGAGCCGATCCATTCAAAATGTTCACACGAGACTCACAGGCCTGGCATTGTATTATGTTCACATTAGTAGCCCAAATTCAAAACCAACTAGTACGATTCCCATACATAAGATCAACATGTTAATGCATCTCAAACATTCAGTATAGACTGAAAGACAAATTTGTTTGTGAAGTCTACAATTCCTCTTGCAAACGTAAGTGGTTTCACCAACAGCTGGAACCATGAGAATGAACCACACATGATGGAGGAACATCCACTGCAATATGATTTGGTATTCTCTCGATCACCACGGTGAGACTATTTTCGGAATACAAACTTTAACTTAGGAAAAATGATGCCCATTGTATAATAACACCAAAGCAATGAAGCACCTAGTGTTGGCCAATAAATAGTACAATACTACTTTTCTGCAGTCCATGAAGTGACTATCCAATCTTTCTGTGTCTATTTTCAAATGGCACTGCATGCAGTGACTATACTATTCTCTTGTGTAGTTCAACCAAAATTGTGGTCACTTTGTGCGTTTGCCAAATAGCAATGGGCAGACATCTCTGTCTGCACAAATATCAAGTAGCTAGTAAACATATACCCCACCTTGTATTTTTGGTTTAAACATGTCTCTTCCGCTTAGCATATGTCATGTTTTGCACTAGACAATTTGATACAGTCATGTTTTGCCCTGGAAAATTTCATACCGAATTGATTTGCGGGTTCAGAGCAGAAATATAGCACCTATTCTTCATCAGACCAAGGATATCCATGTTCGCAGTGATGGAAGAGGTGAAATCGATACAACCGAAATTGAGCATCCAATCATTGAATCCTGTCCTGCACCTCCAATGTAGGTCCACCCTACCAATAAATTCACATGCAAACCACTAGTATTACTATCCAATGACAGTACAAAAAGAGTAGCAAGATAGTAGCAAATCATGTACCTTCGTAATGCACAGCTCATAGTGCCACCAATTGGATATAAAGGTTTGGAAGAAAACATGCTCCTAATGTTGAACCAGTTGGACTTTTTGTGCAATTCCACTAAAATCGAGCATCCCTGTTTGCATAGATATTGAAAGTGTGATTACTATAAAAGTGGCACTAGTTGAAGCACAGACTCACAAATATAAGCATTCCAATTTCTTAATGGGAAAAGGTAGCAAGAATGTTTCTAACCACCTGTTTGAAGGAATAAATAAGGCAACATTGGCTGATGTCAGAAAGGCATATATAGTTATTTATGAAAGAATGGTCGATTCCTGACCTTTCCTCTTGTTTTAAGCATATTTTGTGTAGTTCAACTAAAATAAAATGCCATCACCGCCTTAACAATTCAGTGACACTGTACAAAAGGAAATGATTTAACATTACATCATGATGTCAGGTATGTACTCGACAGGCATTAAAGACAAATATACAGACCTCCTCCGATAACATAATGAACATTAATTTTAACAAAGGTGTGACTAGCTTTACCGGGATAATTTGAGTGAACTCTACACCCTATGTTCCTTAATATAAGACGTTTTCGCAGTTCAATTTAAAGTACCCAAACATATAGTATTTAGAAAAACAGGTAGTAGTTTTCTTGAGCACATATTTGGGAAAGCTTGCAACACCATTCGAATAGTACAAATATACACTAATCCAGTGGCTAGTGCAACACTAGAGTTGTTATTTTATTACAGGGTACAGTACAATGGTTTTACTGAACAGGTTTCCATAATCTCTAGCACTGGAAGATTTCTATAAGAATTAACAATACAAAATGTAAAGGTAACAAGTTTCAGCATTGGTATACTAGTTGTGCAAGAGCATTAAACCAAATACAAAAGTCTGAAGTTAACTAGCATTATTAACTAATGACAGTATTAAAAAATTGCAAACCATGTACCTTCAAGGTAAATATCATTTTGAACTCGAGTGGAGATGAAAAATTGCTTTCCCTATCTTGATAATCGATCAAACATAAAAACTTGATCGAACGAATCAATACAATAGCCAAAGGAGGAGGTGCCCACTCTTGACCTTTCCTCTTGTCTTCATAATTTTTTGTGCGGTTTAACCAAAATAAAATGACATTAGCACCTTGGCATTTAGGTGACACTGACAAAAAATTTGACTTATCTCATGAAAGTGAGGTATGTAATCTATAAGCATTAACAGTGCAAAAATCTGAAGGTAGTAACAAGTTTCATCGTTGGTATACTGGCTGTGCAACAACATTAGAATGCCTTAGCTGAAAATTATTTAATACATCCACAATCAACAGCTAACCCTGAAATAATCCAGAGACATTAAATGGCATTGCTTAAATTTATCGGTGGCATTAGACTGAGTGCGGCATTAGTTAAATGTGGCATCACTTTAGCAATAGCATTGGTTGACTTTGCCGCTGGCGTTATATTAACAGAAAAAAGAGGCAATAAGAGCATGGGAGACCCATTCCGACAGTGGGTGCACCAGTACGATGTACCTCCATGGACGCATAGAGTGGTGAGGGAGGTATGGTTGCCCAGAGCAACAAATATCCAGGCAGCATATGTGGATTACGTCCCATTTTTGTTCTCTTTAGCCACCTTTTTCGTATGTGAGGACAACATACCGATCGACCTGGTCATTCTCTATTGCGTTGTCATGCCTTTCTACCCTTCTTCAACCAAGAGACACGAGACTTGTTCCTTAGCTATTGATTTCCCCCTTTTCAACCTAGATGCGGGTTCGATGCCTATTCTCTTGGATACTACAGTCTCCCTTCCTTTCCTTATTCAACCTAGACATGGATTAGTCTGCGTGAAGTAGGGTTTCCTTTAATAGTGCAAATTAAGGTTTTCGTCTGCGTGACCAGGAGAGCAGAGGATAGGAAATTGGGAAGATGGTGGAGTGGAAAAAGATCCACATGCAGCGATGTGGCAGATGAGGCAATAGAACAAGCGTATGGTTCGAAAAGAGGTAGCATAACTGAGGGTCGGCGGGAAGTGGCTTCGCTCGTGGTCGTCGTCCTCCGCAGGCACTACGGCAGCGAGCTTGGGGATGGAGGACATCCCGCACGGGCGCTAGGCCTGAGAGGACGGCCTTGTCGTTAGCGCGTGACCTCGCTCGCCGGCGACAAGTGTGTCAACGCTGCACATCATTTTCATCCCCGACGGATCTATGACCACCGGTGAGGAGGGAGAGAGAGGCCGTCTTTTTTACATATGGAGAGGGGGTGATAGTGTGAGAAGAAAGTGGGCATCCCTCAGCAAGAAAGCTCTGAAGCTCCATCCTATATATCTTTTATATACAACTAGTACTAGAGTTGGAGTAGTGGTAGAGTAGTTTATATTTTCTCTGCAAACATTACCAGTTAGTCGTGCTTCAAAACTGAACGGCACGCCATTAAAAAAATAAAGGTCAATAACTAATGTGGCACCTCGGGCCAACGCGGCCAGATCGCATTTTACACGAGAAATTACACACCATGTTTTGTTGACATGTGGTCCCGTTCCAACATGTTAGTGAGACGATGGCGAGTCCTTTTGTACAATTTTCGAAAGGACGTTTAGGCCGGGGCACCTCTTTGTGTACCGTGGCAAACTGGCAACCGTCCACCGACTCTTCGCCTTTCCCTCTCAATTTGGAACTACTGTCGCACGCTCTTCCTCCCTCCTCCATTTTCCTTCACCCTTCCTTCTGCCATTATTCGAGCGTCTTCTCCATGGAGGGAACAAGCCAGAAACGACCCCGTTATTCTTTCTCAGATCTGAAAGATAACGTGGTGGGGGAACTCATTGATCGGTGCGATGTCATCACCTCGGCTAGCATGGCAGGTTCGTTCAACACCATTCTCGACTCAACTAATAACATCATTACAAGGAACCCAAGGGTCCAGGAGCGGTTTGATCTCCCTTATCTTCTTCGTTATAAGCCTGTTCGCATGGGCGCGGACGACGGAGGCCTCGCCTTGTGCAAGTTGATGCCGCTTGATAACGATACATGTGATGTCAAGCTGCCATCGCTTCAGGGTAAGGCCTGGGATGGCGCAAATGGATATTGGGTACAATTGCGAGTGGGAACTTGTGAATGTGTACACAAGTTAGCGGATTCCACTTCCAAAAATCTCCGAGTGCCCTGAGGTTGAGCACATAGATGATCTACGTACATTCAAATACAATCATGGTGACTGTCATCTACGGAAGATAGCAATTTGTCGAGTTCCCAGCCGCTCTTGGAATTACAAGAACTATCAAGTTGTTGCTATCTTCAAAAAGCTTGTTGCCGTCCTTCGTGGTTCGACTGGATGGATATTGCTCAAAAATCAATTTCTGTACACTGGATGAGTACTATGATGCAACTGAATACGGGGGTCTTGTGTTTGCAGCCACCACTCATGGCACTGTTTTTGCATGCCATCCTCATAGTTTCGATACATTTATCTTCCACCGTAATTATAATTGTTTCATCCACATGCATGTGGGTTAGCAAGTTTCCCTTTACTAATTAACCTTCTTCTTGTGTTTCCAAGATCCTGTGAACATTCCACCACATATACTTGAAAAAATTTATAACCAAGGGGGAGATGACGATGGTGATTATCACGAGCATGAGGATTAGCAGAACTTATATACTCGGTGGCGCCTGGCAACTAATTCCGATGGATCACCTCTTCTTGTATGTATATAGTGCACTGTGATTGTTACTACTGAGGTAGCTGGTGTTGTCTCCCATGGTCGCCCTCTCCGGACCTATTCCAACACTCGTTGCAGGGTATTCAGGATGGATACTAGTGTGCTAGCGGCAACACCTTCTCCCTGGTTCAGTATTGATAGTCTTGGAGAAAACTCGCTCTTCCTTGGATAAAACTATCCAACATTGGTGAAAGGCGATCCATCTGCAGTTGACACAATGTTACTACCATTTATGAGAAGCAACTGCATCTATACCTCGAACATTGCGGTGGTTCCCTACCCTGGTCCTGATATATGCCGCTTCAGCATGGATGATCAGTCATGCGTTGCTCTCGATATTGACAATAGTTGGCCCTTCCCAGAGCACCTATGGTTCAAAGCAAGCGTTTCTAACGCCGAGGATTGGTTGAGTTGAAGTTCATTTCATTGCTTGTTATTTGTTGTGTGATGAAAACATCAGTATTTACTAGAATGTTTTGTTGGAAATAATCTATAATCCAATATGTATCCTCGTTGTCGTTGTGTGTTGATGACTTGTTGTATGTAATGAATGGTACATTTGCAAATGCATGTCATAGACTCAATTTATGAATGGTTTTCGAGTCACTTCTTGGAGTGTGAGTACGGTAGTAGTATAGCCAGCATCCAGTTAGTATATGAAGTTGCCACATCACATAGAGCCAACCTAATATTGGAGTATGCTAGCCCTCCACTGGCGCGGCGCTTCAAATGGCGGAGGAAGTGAGAGGTCGCGTCACCTTGTGTCCAGATCTGAGATGCCACGTGTACCCGATGAATGACTCCTAGTTCGACCATCGTGATGCTAGGTGCGAGCCGAGGGACAATGTTGGAGAGACCCCCTCATAATTTTCCTACATTGGTCGTTTGATTCATAGGATAGAATGGTATAGGATTTTTTTTCCTATGTAATAATGTTTTAATTGGCAATCTAGCATCCACTCCAACTTTTGTTTCACTTCCTTTATTCCTACGAAGAGAGTACTTGCTCCAAATGATGTGGCGCTGCAACAGCCGCCTATATTAATTAACCATGCTCTAAAAAGGTGGACCAGCTTTGGCTATAGTAGTAATGTACTAGGTTAGTAGGTGACCTTGCGCTTGGCTCTTCTCCTCTTCCGGAAGTCGAACAATAATGATGGTACTATAGTAGTACTTCTGGAAATTTGACACCAAATGAACTGCTGCACCTCCACCGCTTGTAAGCAAATGTTTCTCCTCGTGCTGCAGCCACCGCGCACGCGTTGGCGAGGGAGAAGGCGTAGTAAGCAAGCTTCTCGTCGTTATGGGAGTTTATGGGACACATAAAAGTTATTTATTAGTACTCTCTTCAAAAAGGGCCGACCATGTCCATGGCTACCATCTTGTGCTCTGTCATTGAGTACGTGCACTATTCATGTTCCATCGAGGAGAAAAAATATTGCGTAGTAGTACTAGGTGCCATCGAAGTGCACGGCTCACTTACGCACCTTGATGCTAGATGTCCCATGTGTCATGGAGGCATATAGTATGATTTTGTAAAATGGAGGCATATAGATGTCCCGCGTGTCGGCAAAAGGATGAACAAAGCTCATGTCTTAGACGAAAGAGTGGAAGAACATAGATTCCTGACGACCGAGAAGGAGCAGAAAACCTCGGGGTGGAGCGTCTGCACTCATAATATTTTATATTACTCAGCTATATAAAATCAACCAAATCTCTCCACGTTCCTATACCATTCTATAGTATGAGAATAACTTTGCATGTAAGCCATTGATTCACTCTATCCAATGGTCATAGTTGGAAAATCCAAACAAAACCAAGCATCGGATCAACGCTTTTTTCGATATCAACACTTTTCGCACTTAGATTGTTGCCGCCTGCCCACCTAGCCCACTTGTATATCCGCTCACGTGTGATGACCACAGGAGCTATCCACTTAGATTGTATGTTAAAAATTAAAGGTTGATAACTAATGTGGAACCTCAGGCCACGCGGCCAGATCGCATTTTGCACGAGAAATTACACACCATGTTTCATTGACATGTGGTCCCATTTCAACATGACAGTGAGACCACGGCGAGTCCTTGTGTACAATTTCCAAAAGGACGTGTAGGCCGGGGTGCCTCTTTGTGTACCGTGGCAAACTGGCAACCGTCCACCGACTCTTCACCTTTCCCTCTCGATTTGGAACTGTTGTCGTACGCTCTTCCTCCCTCCTCCATTTTCCTTCACGCTTCCTTCTGACATTGTTCGATCGTCTTCTCCATGGAGGGAACAAGCCGGAAACGACACCGTTATTCTGGCCCCGATCTAAAAGATGACGTGGTGGGGGAACTCATTTGATCGGTGCGACATCATCACCTCGGCTAGCATGGAAGGTTCGTTCAAGACCATTCTCGACTCAACTAATAACATCATTACAAGGAACCCAAGGGTCCAGGAGCGGTTTGATCTCCCTTATCTTCTTCGCTATAAGCATGTTCGCATGGGCGTGGACGACGGAGGCCTCGCCTTATGCAAGTTGATGTCGCTTGATTACTATACGTGTGATGTCAAGATGCCATCGCTTTAGGGTAAGGCCTAGGCTGGCGCAAATGGAGATTGGGTTGTTTATATTGGGTACAATTGTGAGTGGGAACTTGTGAATGTGTACACTCGTCAGCGGATTCCACTTACAAAAATCTCCGAGTGCCCTGAGGTTGAGCACACAGATGATATACGTACGTTCAAATACGATCATGGTGACTCTCATCTAAGGAAGATAGCAATTTGTCAAGTTCCCAACTGCTCTTGGAATTACAAGAACTATCAAGTTGTTGCTATCTTCGACAAGCTTGTTGCCTTCCTTCGTGGTTCGACTGGATGGATATTGCTCAAAAATCAGTTTCTATACACGGGTGTGTACTGTGATGCAATTCAATATGAGGGTCTTGTGTTTGCTGCCACCACTCGTGGCACTGTTTTTGCATGGGATCCCCGTAGTTTTTGTATGTTTTTCTTCCACCGTAATTATAATTGTTTCATCCACATGCATGTGAGTTAGCAAGTTTCCCTTCTCTACTAATTAACCTTCTTCTTGTGTTTCCAAGGTCCTGTGAGCATTCCGCCACATATACTTGAAAATTTTTATAACCAAGGGGGAGATGACGATGGTGATGATCACAAGCATGAGGACGAGCAGGGCCCATATGCTCACTGGCGGCTAGCAACTAATTCCAATGGATCACCCCTTCTTGTCTGTATACAGCCCACTGCTGATGTAACTACTGAGGGAGCAGGTGTTGTCTCCCATGGTCGCTCTCTCCGGACCTATTCTAACACCCGTTGCATGGTATTCGGGATGGATACTAGTGTGCTAGCGCCAACACCTTCTCCCTGGTACATTATTGACAGTCTTGGAGAAACCTCGCTTTTCCTTGGACAAAACTATCCAATGATGGTTAAAGGCGATCTAACTGCTGTTGACACAATGTTACTACCATTTATGAGAAGTAATTGTATCTATACGTCGAACATTGTTCCCTACCCTGGTCGTGATATAGTAGGCCACTTCAGCCTGGATGATCAGTCCTGCATTGGTCTCGTGATTGACAGTAGATGTCTCTTCCCAGAGAATCGCGGCGACAATCGGCCTCGTGAGCTTCTTCCAAAGCTCGCGAGCAGGCCTCATTGGCAATCTCGAGGGATGCCTCGGCCTTCGCATTCTCAAGGTCGCACTGATAGCGACCAAGGTTGATGGCCACTCGCAGCTTGCACCTCTCCTCCACCAACCGAAGACCTTCAGCCTCAAGACGCGAGTCGACACCAGCAAGCTCTTCACCAAGGCGGTTCATCGCTCCCATCGCCTCCTTGAAGAGCTCGTGGCGGACTACGCTACGCCCATGCTCGAGCTCGAACGCTCGACCCACCTTGTCTTCCACCTCGGGGGCTGCGGGTGGAGCATCAAGTGGCGCGCCACCTCCCGGTTGAGGGATGGGGGCTGGCGCGGTCCCAGGCGCCAACCGACCCTCGTGAGGGGCCCGAACCGAACAAGGCTCACTGCTTGAAGAAGACCCCAGGATCGAGGCCAGCTAGCCGCCGACCGTGACCAGGGGAGGAGCCCTTGGCACGCCTGCTGCACTCCGAGCAAGGCCGCGAATAAAGGACGGTGAAGGCGCAAGCTCGGGGCGCCTTGATGACGGACCAACTCCCATGGCTGACCACACGCTGTGGGCAGCACCCGAGCCTGTAGCGCTGGAGCTTGGCCAGTGCGATGGGACAAGAGGGAGCTGCTTCTGTGGAGATTTCACGGTGTTAGCAGAAGGGTCCTGAGGGGACAGTCATCAGGAAAGGAAGGCGGCACATAGAAGATCACCAAGATAAGGTACTTACTCGTCGATGGCGGTGTACTTTCGTCGCTTCAACGGCCCAAAGTACCGCTACCGCTCGGAGATCCCTTCCTCTTGCGGAGCTCCTCGGAGTCCACACAAAGGTGACCGAAGCGCTAGAAGTGACGGCTGGTGCACGGTGGAGCTGAAGAAGACCCAAGAGGGATGGCCTCAGGGGAGCCCGGCTGAGCCGAACAGCCCAACTCCTTCCCACTGCGACCTCCCGAGACTCCAGGAGCCTCAGCCTCGGTAGCCGCATGCCGCATCTCCTCGGCAACCGATGCCTCAGGAGGGGGGTCGCAGGCTCCCGAGGACAACGCCCCCGGATCACCACACGACATGTGCTCCTCAGCACCCGAGCCGCCGGCCCCCGTCGCGGCTCGCTCCCCTACATCGTCACCTAGGGCGAGCCCGGCACCGACGGCAAAGAAGGGGACCACGATGACGGGGTTCTCGCGAGGCCCCACCAAGCCGACTGGGCGCAGCCCACACTCATCAAAAGGAAGGCATGTTCGCAGCAAATGTGACTTTATTCTCGCAGTGGTACAACATGCAGCTGTTCATGGGCATCTCGTCTGGCAGAGGGACACCTGATAGGACTGTGAGCACTGTCTGCTACGCAGCGAGAGGAAGCCCCTCCTCCTGAAACCTCATGTTGTCCTGTCTGCTGAGCAAGTCCCACATCAGGCGAGAATGGCGTTGGAGCAGAGCAACTCGACGCCTGACGAACTCCCTCACCACCATGGGCACAGTCACACCAAGGTCCTTCAACCACCCCAGCCTGGCCCAGACGGGGGCAAGGCAGGGGCTCGTGAGCTTCTGATGACCCCAGCCGGAGTTTGGAATAGCAGGCCCCACCGGAGCTTGGAGCAGAGGGTTGAGCACGCCTGCGTCAACAAACACCCATCATGTACGGAACTCGCTCGTGGATGAAGGGAGCTCGAATTCGATCCCCATGCCTGCCTTCGCAGCCACAGCCTGGAAACCCACGCACCCCGAGTTCTGCTGGGGGCCGGTGAGATGCAACGAGAAGAAGTGGCGGACGAGTGCCACGGAAGGGGCGATGCCCACCGTGGCCTCGCATGCGAAGGCAAAGGCGGCGAGAAGGGTCGCGGCCTGAGGATCGAGATGGAGCATGTGGATCTGATAGTGCTCGAGCACCGCGTTGAAGAAGGCGGAGAAGGGAGGAAGCAGGCCAGCCCAGAGGGCATCAATTGAAGGTCAGGACCCTGGTAACTGTCCGGGCCATGCTGCTACGAGATGCGGGCTAAGCCGGCGTCTCTCCCAACTCGTTGTTGAGCACCTTGTCCATGGCCTCGTCGTTGAGCACCAGAGGTCGGCCGAGCGCCGGCTCGAAGGATGGACGCGTAGTCGGCGAGGATAGAGGTTTCTTCCCCTTCCTTGTTTGTTTCGGCGCCATGGCGGTGAAGCGGGCAGAGCACAGGTTGGACTAAGAAGGTGGAGTAGGGCGTCGAGGCAGCAGGAAGATTGGAAGAGCCAGGCGTGACGGAAGAAGAATAACTGTGTAAGAGGCGGGGCCGCATAGCCAGGCGGATTCAAGGGCAGCATGGGGAAGCGGAGACGCCCACGTCCAATCATCCACCACGCGTCAATCGAGGCCGCAGGCTTTGGGGGCCCGCGACGCTCCGTACTTGGCCCTTGGCTTCGCCGTGAAGCCAAGCCCGAGCGCACCTTGGGACCAGGGGCTACTGTCAGCGTCCTGGGAACGGGGGTCCCTAGACTTGCCTGCCTACGGCCCGCGGCGTGGCTGAGCCTGCAGGCCGTACAGCCCATCTTCACCAAAAAAGCATCCAAGACCCTCACGAGGGTCCAAGCCTCGCGAGGCGGACGACGCAAGACCTCCTCGGGAGTAGCCTAGCTAGGCAGGCTCATGAGGAGTGGAGATATCAAGGCGGGGCAAACCTCACGAGGCCCTCATGACGTGAGCCATGACGCACAACACCAGGCAGGTGGCAGGCGGGCACCAGTGCGCCCAGCATCCTTGTTTCCTCTTTGGTGCTAAGGAGGCCAGCACAGGCGAAGAGTACCAAGGCATCAGGCAAAGGTTGCTATATTGGTGCAACAAGACCAAGACCAGGAGGACGGCAAGAAGGAGGTCATCGTGGAGCCCAAGATGGCGTCACCACCAGAGCCTTTGGCAGGTGAAGACCACTTTTGTCAGGATAGCTTGTACCAGCTGTCCCCCTTCGAATTAGCCCGCCATTGTTGGCTCCCTTCCCACTCGATATTTGGGAAGAGGACCAGGGCCAATATAAATAGGACTAGCCACCACCTTAGCAGGGGACAGATCATTGAGGGACGGATCATTCAGACCATCCTCACACACACAAGCTCACCGAGCACAAGAACACCTCAACCTCAGGAGGTTGTTCTTCCGTTGTACTGTTCATCATCAGCCCTAGAGGCAATCCACCACCACCACACTGGAGTAGGGTATTACACCATAGCGGTGGCCCGAACCAGTATAAATCTTGTGTCTTTCTGTGTTGCGAGTTCGTCGAGTTCGTCCGCGAGATCTTAGTGAGCTAGGGCGTAGATTGGTAGGAAGGAAAGACTTCGCACGCACCCCAGTGTTTGAACCTTAAGGGTTTGCCGGAACCCCACATCCGACAGTGACAGGTATTACTAGATATTGCTAGTCAAATACTAAATCCAGATGGACATGGTAGTACTACTAAATCCAGACGATGGTGCTAGTACTAGTAGTAGTACTACCAATGTAGTAGCACTGTACTACCCGTTGGTCAAATTATTACATGCTGCTCCTCACAGTGAAGTGACAAGACCCTACGCCGGAGATGACACCTGAGTATAGGCGCCGTGTTCGACATACCATAGTCAGCCTCATAGTCTGCAGTCACTATCATCATGGCTGTAGACCTAGCCTGCTTACAACTAGCCGTGTTCGACATAATTTCCCGTGCGTAGATGTCTGTGCATTGCACGGAACACCAAGATTGGGGGGTAGACGGCACCGGCAGCGGCCATCGCGCCAGATTTTTTCCATGGCCTTCTAGATGTGGTGGGGAGGAGATAAGGCTGATTGTGAGAGACAAGGTGTTGTTTGTAAATAGGGAACAAGTGCGGGCATCTTTTTGCAAAACTGGAGAAGTTTGTGTTGGCGTCCTGGGAACGGGGGTCCCCAGACTTGCCTGCCTGCGGCCCACGGCATGGCTGGGCTGGCAGGTCTGTACGGCCCATCTTCATCGACAAGACATTCAAGACCCTCGCGAGGGGCCAAGCCTCGCGAGGCAGACAATGCAAGACCTCCTCAGAAGCGGCCTCGCTAGGCAGGCTCGCGAGGGGCGGAGAGATCAAGGCAGGGCAAACCTCGCGAGGTCCTCGTGATGTGAGCCATGACGATCAAGACCAGGCGGGCGCCACCGCGCGCAGTGTCCTTGTTTCCTCTTTGGTGTCAAGGGGGAAAGCGCAGGCGCAGAGTACCGAGGCATCAGGCAAAGGTTTCCATATCGGTGCAACGAGACCAAGACCAGAAGGATGGTAGGACGGAGGTCACCATGGAGCCCAAGACAGCGTCATCACCAGAGCCTTTGGCAGGCGAAGACCACCTTTTGTCAGGATAGCTTGTACTAGCTGCCCCCTTTCGAATTGGCCGTTGTTGGCTCCCTTCCCGCTCAATATTTGGGGAGAGGACCAGTGCCTATATAAGTAGAACTAGCCACCACAGAGAAAGACGAGAGAGAGGGAGAAGCGAGACAACGAAAGACAAGAAGAGAGAGGATCGACCTTATCACAAGTCCACCAAGCACAAGAGCACTTCAACCTTAGGAGGCGGTTCTTCCCTTGTAACTGTTCTTCATCAGCCCAAGAGGCAATCCACCATCACCACACTGGAGTAGGGTATTACACCACAACGATGGCCCGAACCAGTATAAATCTTGTGTCTTTCTGTGTTGTGAGTCCGTCGAGTTCATCTGCGAGATCTTAGAGAGCTAGGGCGTGGATCGATAGGGAGAAAACCTTCACGCGCACCCCAGTGTTAGAACCTCAAGGGTTTGCCAGAACCCGTGATCCGACATTTGGCGCGCCAGGTAGGGGTGCGCCGTAGCTTCTCTTACGTCAATCTGCGCTCCGTCGACACCGCGCTTCGCCCACATGATAGGCGCCCTGCCACCGACTCCGGCGGCCAGCGTTGACGATGGGGCCAGGGGGCTCCGAGCCATGGCCCCCGCCGTAGGGTGGGTGCAGTGGCCGCCCAAGTTCAAGCCGGAGATGCCACCGCGCTACGACGGTGCGGCGGAGCCGTCAGCTTTCCTGCTGGCGTACGAAGAGGCCGTCCTCGAAGCCAGGGGCGATGACAAGGTCATGGCCAACTGGTTTCCCATGGCCCTCGCCGGCGAGCCGCGCGCCTGGCTGCTCAATCTTCCTGGATCCACGGTGGCGTCTTGGGAGGAGCTGCGTGACCTCTTCACTACACGCTACGCGGCACCGGCGCACCACATCAAGCCATTCCTCCGCCAGATCGGCGCCGCTTCCACGCGCTCGGGGGCTCCGCCGGGCTGGGCCGCGCCTGAGGCCGACCTCACCTTCAACTCAGAAGACCACCCCGTCACCACCACTGGCTCGGGCATTCTTCCGATGCTCTGCATGCCCACCATTTGCAACGTGGCCATCACCAAGACCCTCATAGACGGCGGCGCTGGCCTCAACTTGCTCTCCATGGAGGCCTTCAGCCTTCTACATGTGCCGCTCGAGCGACTCAGCCTCAGCAAGCCTTTCTCAGGAGTTGGTGGCGGCGCTGCCCACTCCCTAGGGCAGATCCGCCTTCCCGACACCTTTGGAACACGCGAGAACTACCGCACCGAGCTGGTAGACTTCGACATCGCCCACATCGGCCTCCCGTACAACGCCATCCTCGAGTACCTAGCTCTGGCCCAGTTCATGGAGGCGACTCATCCAGCCTACAACCTCATGAAAATGCTAGGAAGAAAAGGTGTCCTCACCATCAAGGGACACACCAAGGAGGCCGTGACGGCACTCAAGCTCGCCTTCAGGACCGCTGCGGCG
Organism: Triticum urartu; assembly: GCF_003073215.2. NCBI lineage: Eukaryota > Viridiplantae > Streptophyta > Magnoliopsida > Poales > Poaceae > Triticum > Triticum urartu. The sequence continues at coordinate 339,491,274 of NC_053028.1, forward strand.
GCGCAGTCCGTCGGCACCGGTGCCCCCAAGGCCAAGGAGGCCGCGCCAACCAAGCAGAAGCAGTTGTTCACCCAAGACAAGGCCGAGACAAAGCTGGTGCCGGTCGACGAGGACGGCTCCTCAGGAGCCACCTTCACCATAGGTGTCGGCCTCAACCCCAGCCAAGAGGAAGCATTAGTGAAAGTTCTTGCGCGCGAACAAGGACATATTCGCATGGGAGCCCAATCAGCTGGTGGGGGTCCCGAGAGAGGTGATTCGGCACCACTTAAGGGTGTGCCCCAATGTGTGCGCTTTGAAGCAATGAGCAAGGTGGCAGTCCACGGAGAAGTAGGCCTTCATCTTCCAAGAGACCCGCAAGTTGGAGGCAGCGAGTGCCGTTCATGAAGTCAAGTACCCCGAATGGCTGGCGAACCCAGTTGTGGTGCCGAAGAAAGGTGGGAAGGAGCAAATGTGTGTCAACTTCACCAACCTCAACAAGGTGTGCCCTCATGATCGGTTCCCTCTCCCGCACATCGACCAAATCGTCGACTCCACCACTGAGTGCGACCTACTATGCTTCCTGGATGCATTCTCAGGGTATCACCAAATCAAGATGGCGGTGGAAGATGTAGAGAAGACAGCCTTCCTGACCCTGTGTGGGGTGTACTGCTACACCTGCATGCCCTTCGGACTGCGCAACGCGGGTGCGACCTTTCAGTGGCTGATGCGCATCGCTTTAGGGCGGCAGCTCGGGAGGAACACGGAGGCCTACGTCGACGACATTGTGGTAAAGTCTCAGGAGGCGAGAACCTTGATCCAAGACCTGGAGGAGACCTTCGAAAGCCTACGCCAGGTGAACTTGCAGCTTAACCCAGAAAAGTGTGTGTTTGGTGTTCCTTCCGGCAAGCTACTGGGATTGCTCGTGTCGCACAAAGGGATCGAGGCGAACCCGGAGAAGATCAAGGCCATTGAGGGCATGAGCCCGCAGCAGACCCACAAGGAAATGCAGAAGCTGGCTGGTCGGGTGACTGCATTAGGGCGCTTCATCTCCAAGATGGGAGAGCGCGCCTTACCCTTTTTCAAGCTAATGAAGAAGAAGGGCCCGTTCGAGTGGACTCCGAAGGCCGACCGAGCCTTCCAAGACCTCAAGAGATACCTGACCAGCCCGCCGGTGTTGGTGGCGCCGCGGCCTCTCAAGCCCCTAGTACTTTATATTGCAGCCACGCCATACTCCGCCAGCGCTGCGCTAGTGGCGGTTCAGGAGGAGCACCAGGCCAAGAGTGCGCCATGCCAAACTACGTCGCCAACTGAGATGACGCATGATCTGGAAGGCGAAGCCAGAGCCATAGCGGCAGCAACAGAAGACCAAGCTCGGTAGGATGACACCATAGAGATTCCCGCAAGCGACCAGACACCAGAGGTCCTACCACCTCATGAGGCACCCCAGCTTGCGCAAGATGCGAGCCTCACCAACACACCGGTCCTCGTCGAGCACCTGGTGTACTTCGTTAGCACAGTGCTCCGGGACGAGAGGGCACGTTATCGCATGCCTTGGAAGCTCCTGCTCGCGCTACTCGTGGCCTCGTGCAAGTTACGGCACTACTTCCAGGTCCACCCCATCAAAGTCGTCTCGGCCTACCCGTTGGAGAGGGTGCTCAGGAGCCCCAACTATGTTGGAAGGATCGCCGAGTGGAACATCGAGCTGCATGTATTCCAGTGGGAGTTCAGCACCACCAGGGTCATCAAGGTAGCCACACTCGCTGACTTTGTGGCAGAATGGACGGAAGCCCCGGCACTAGAAGCAGGCGAGGACCGGTCCACCTCGCCAGGAAGTGAGGCGCCAGACGGATGGGTCATGTATTTCGATGGTGCCTTCGCGCACCAGGACACGGGGGCTGGAGCAGTGCTCATCTCACCCACACAGGACAAGCTCTACTATGCTGTGCGGCTCTGCTTTCAACAGGGCGAGAAGGTCTCCAACAACATCGCAGAATATGAAGGCCTTATAGCTAGCCTGAAGGCCGTGACAGCTTTAGGGGTGAAGCGCATCACCGTTAGGGGCGACTCATAGCTCCTCGTCAACTTCTCCAACAAAGTGTACGAGCCAAAGGACGAGCACATGGAGGCATACCTCCCGGAAGTACGTAAGATGGAAAAGCAGTTCCTAGGCATGGAAGTGCAGCATGTGCCCCGTGGCACCAACAAGGAAGCCGACGACATCGCCAGGAGGGCATCCAAGCAGCAGCCCCAAGAGCCTGGCGTCTTTGAGGAGTGGCTCTTCAAGCCGTCAGTGACGCCACCGCTTTAGAGCATGGCACGGCCTCGGGAGGAGCTCCCACAACCGCCTGCCACGGGAGCCCCAGCTTGTGGCCCAACCTCAGGGGCTCGCTTGCTCTTGGCGATCGAGCCTCAAGAGGGATGTTGGACCAAGGAATTCAAGGAATATCTGATGCAAGGGGCGCTATCGGAGAAGGAAGAGAACGCAGAACGCATAGCCCGACAAGCCACGACATACTGCATCCAAGACGGTGAGTTGTACAGGAAGCGACCAAATGATGTTTCGTTGCGTTGCATTTCTAGGGACCAGGGGAAGGAGTTTCTGATTGACATACACGGCGGGGACTGCAGACACCACTCGTCGTCATGAACTCTCGTGGGCAAGGTGTTCCGCAATGGATTCTATTGCCCCACGACGCTCAACGACGCAGCTGAGCTGGTGAAGTCTTGCGAAGCTTGCCAGTTCCACGCCAAGCAGATCCATCAGCCAGCTCAGGGTCTCCAGACTATACCGCTCACCTGGCCCTTCGTGGTCTTGGGGCTGGATATCTTGGGCCATTCCCCCAAGCGCCAGGGGGCTACCGCTACCTCTATGTCGCCATCGACAAGTTCACCAAGTGGGCGGAAGTGGAAGCCATTCGCACCATCCCAGATGGTTCCGCAGTTAAGTTCATCAAGGGCCTCGTGAGCCGTTTCGGGGTCCCCAACCGCATCATCACAGACAATGGCACACAGTTCACTAGTAACCTCTTCAAAACATACTGTGCTAACCTTGGAACGCAGATCTGCTACTCTTCGGTGGCGCACCCCAGGAGCAATGGCCAGGCTGAATGCGCCAACGTGGAGGTCCTGAGAGGCCTCAAGACCAGGACCATCAAGAAGAAGCTCGAGGCCTGCGACAGGGGCTGGCACGACGAGCTCCAGTCCGTGTTGTGGTCCATCTGCACCACCGCCACCAAGCCGACGGGCGATACCCCGTTCTTCCTTGTCTACAGAGCCGAAGCAGCCCTCCCTCATGAGGTCAAGCATCGCTCCACATGGGTCCTGGCGCTTGATGAAACGTAGCAGGAAACCATGCGGGAGATGGACCTCATACTAGGCGAGGAATGACGCCGTGAAGCTGCACTGAGGGCAACAAGGTACCAGGAGGCGCTGCGGCGGTACCACTGCCGCAGCGTCCGCTCTAGGATGCTCGAGGCGGGCGACCTCATCCTGAGGCGGGTCCTCTCCAGGGAAGGGTTGCACAAGCTCTCACCCATGTGGGAGGGCCCGTTCAGGGTCGTCCATATCTCCAGGCCTGGCGTCGCGCGCCTGGAGATGCAGGACGGGGTGCCCATCCAGAACGCGTGGAACATCCAGCACCTCCGCAAATTCTACCCATGAAGCAAGGCCCGGTGCCTGTGAAGAATCGCCGCTCGTGACACTCTCACGTAATAATGAGTGGGGTTGTACATGCTGATTTGGTTTCTCTTAATCAAAGTTTTCTTCTGGGGTCCCTTGCTGATTTGGTTTCGTCGCCTTTTGCCGCCTTTTCTGAATCTAGTTCGCTTGAGCTCTCTCTCTCGCATACCTCACGAAGGGGCTAAGCCAGTGCCTTCGTGAGGGTTTCTTCTTCCTGCGTTTGTCCTTCTCTCTGCCTTCGGTCTGCCTTCTCACAAGGCACCCTCGTTCGAGCCCGCCACCGGCACATCTCTCCTAATCCGTGCCCCTCGGGTACCGCGATGTGAACCGCTGGGTCAAGGCTCAGGTGAACGATAAGTCTCCTAGCGAGCTTCCTAACAAGTTTTTTTGCAGTTCCTGAGCAACCACTAAGCCAAGACGGGCACGAGGAGACAAGTGCCTCGTGAAGAAGAGGCTGCCCGAACGCACCAGGCTAAGATATCTCCGCATGAATAGCGACATAGAATAGAAATAACAAGCATAGCGTAATGATTGAGGAATCACAGTTCGATACACGCCCCTCCAGGCCCATACTGGTTTCATTTTGATGCAGGAAAGAAAAGAGGAACTAAACAAAAGTGGCGTTGAAAAGGACCACGAGGGAAGGCCTCCAGCGACGTCTCGAGCTCAGCTGGACCCCTCCTCGCACTCCACGGAGGCGCGGCGATGAGACTACCCGCTACCACCTTCGAAGCGGGCGCGGCGGCCGGGCGGCTGGTCGTAGCCGCCACTGCTGGAGCTTTCGCCAAGAGAAGAGCCGTCGTAGCTGGACGAGGTGCGGCCGGTGTGCTCACCCTCATCGCGGCCATCGCCGAGGCTGAGCACCTCCTCGCCGTCATCCGTCTCGGGGCAGCACCCGGCGCGGCGACCATCTTCCCCGAACGCCCTCACGTAGAGGGTCCCATCACCGTCATACCTGAAGTGGAGGCTGCACCGCTTTCCTAGGCCGAGCGCGCGGCGGAGACTTCAACCGCGACCCAGGAGGCCCTGCTGCAGCAATCGTCCGTCCGCAGCCAGAGCCTGCATGGACCAAGGGTCGGCAGCTCGTTGGCGAAGAAGCGCAGAAGCTGGAGCCAGTTGCCGGCCGGATCCACCGACTAGACAACGAACTCCGACAGCACCTCCGCCGAGTGGAAGCGTGGCCGGGGAGGTCGTGCGACCACGGCACATCTCCCCTCATCAACGGGGCTACCACGACTGGATCGACCTCCGCCACGCGCAGCAGCCCACCCTGGGAGCAGGGGGCCACGACGGGAGTCGTGGTGTGCTTGCGGGTGCGGCCACGTCCCCGTTTAGGCGCCGGGGAGTTGGGCGCTTCATGAGGGGCCTTTCCTTTCTCCGCGGCGGAGAACCTCTTTGATGGCGCCATTGGAGTCGGTGGTGGAGTAGAGGAAGAAGAAGCGAGCGGAATGGGAAGAGATGGGTGACGGGGGCTTTGCCCCCCTCCCCATTTATAGCAGGAGAAGGCCAACCAGCACCCCCACGATCACAGGTAATGATAGCTTTCCTTGCATGTCGCAGGGACTTGTCAAGTCGGGCAGTTTCTGAGGCAGCGTGGGGAAGCGGAGACGCCCACGTCCAATCAACCGCCACACGTCAACCGAGGCCGCAGGCTTTGGGGGCCCGCGGTGATCCGCGCTTGACCCTTTGGCTTCACCTTGAAGCCAAGCCCGAGTGCGCCTTGGGCCCGGGGGCCACTGTCGGCGTCCTGGGAACGGGGGTCCCCAGACTTGCCTGCCTGCGGCCCATGGTGTGGCTGGGCTGGCAGGTCTGTATGGGCCATCTTCATCGACAAGACATTCAAGACCCCTCGCGAGGGGCCAAGCCTCGCGAAGAGGACGATGCAAGACCTCCTCAGAAGCGGCCTCGCCAGGTAGGCTCGCGAGGGGCGGAGAGATCAAGGCAGGGCAAACCTCGCGAGGTCCTCGTGACGTGAGCCATGACGATCGAGACCAGGCGGGCACCAGGCGGGCTCCAGTGCACAGTGTCCTTGTTTCCTCTTTGGTGTCAAGGGGGCAAGCGCAGGCGCGGAGTACCGAGGCATCAGGCAAAGGTTTCCATATCGGTGCAATGAGACCAAGACTAGAAGGACGGTAGGACGGAGGTCACCATGGAGCCCAAGACGGTGTCATCACCAGAGCCTTTGGCAGGAAAAGACCACCTTTTGTCAGGATAGCTTGTACTAGTTGTCCCCTTTCGAATTGGCCGTTGCTGGCTCCCTTCCCGCTCAATATTTGGGGAGAGGACCAGGGCCTATATAAGTAGAACTAGCCACCACAGAGAAATACGAGAGAGAGAGGGAGAAGCGAGACAATGAAAGACAAGAAGAGAGAGGACCGACCTCATCACAAGTCCACCAAGCACAAGAGCACCTCAACCTCAGGAGGCGGATCTTCCCTTGTAAATGTTCTTCATCAGCCCAAGAGGCAATCCACCACCACCACACTGGAGTAGGGTATTACACCACAACGGTGGCCCGAACCAGTATAAATCTTGTGTCTTTATGTGTTGTGAGTTCGTCGAGTTCATCTACGAGATCTTAGAGAGCTAGGGCGTGGATCGATAGGGAGAAAACCTTCACACGCACCCCAGTGTTCGAACCTCAAGGGTTTGCCGGAACCCGTGATCCGACAGTTTGGTTTGTATGCGTCAGATATAGATCCGGCGGCTATTGTGAAAGATGGCAGGCACAACATCATCACCAACTCAGGACCTGTTTGATTCGCAGGATTTTGAAAACGCAAGAATAGGACATGGCAATATTACAAGTTTCAAACCAATATTACAAATGTTAGGAGTAATGCTTCACCTACGAAGAGGGAATTACTAGGAAGTTTATGTAAGAACTTTCATTACTTTAGGTGGATGTAGCATTATCGTACACACTAAAACCCACCGCCCTGACAAGTCACTAATGGGCAAATAAGTTTTCGAGTCTCTGGCCACTTGATGTTTCAAAAACAAATTTAGCTTCTGCGGAGACTTTTTCATTTAGGCTTAGATGCTTGCGGTGATCAGCACGTCATTCATTAGTTGCACCAGAGAACGCCAAACCTCATTACCTTGAGCACACTTGCCTCCAGAACAAAGAACCTGGCCAATTTAATCTCTGATGTGCTGCCTCTGTAGTCGATCAAATCAATTTCTTTAAGATGGAGATGAAGGCATTCGATGAGATTGTTATAGTGCATCACATTTTTTCACTTTCGGGTCTTTTTTATCTGCAAAAGAAGGGAACATATTAGAGAAGCTGGCTGTATAAGATTGCCGTGTCATCAAGAGGTACCAATATCATTCGCTCATACGATAGGGTTAGCTGGCTAGTGATATTTTTTCACTCTCTCTCTCTCTTTCTCTTTCCTCTCATTTACCTAGGAGTACGTGAAGAGCTTGGGCATTTGTTTCCTTCCACTATGTGGCCGATGCCATATTTCGCAAAAGTTTTCCACATAATACGCATCGATGTCAAATCAAAAGATTTTGGCACCACTCTCGTGATGTGAGAGAGTTGGCACCACTGTGCACACAGGCCCACATGTATAAACAAATCAATCAAACCAACTACACCAGCCTCTCACTTTCAAAAACAAGTGTATTTTATTGCCTCAGTCCTCTCTCTCTCTCTCCCATGCAAGTGTTTTTTCATTGCGTGAGTTAATTTGGCACCGGAGCAAAGGAGAAAGTATCCTATGGAAACCCAGTTTCAATGGAAACATGGAAACTGGCGTCCGATCTAAAATATGCGGTCCAGATCAAGAAACTTCGGCCCATCAGATTGCTTTGTGATCTTTTGCAAAAAGCACCCTTTTTATTCCTTATTTCTCATAATCTGTACCAGCCAGATTCTACTACTTTCAAATGTTTAGTACATGGTTAGCCGACTACAATTTAGTGTATGGTGTTTCTGAGATCATAATCTCATCTATATTGTCCACTTCCTTGATTGATATAATCTGATTTTCAGCATTGCTCAGTTACTACTTAGGTACAGGGAGCTACTTGAGTTGTGCTCAGGGAACCCGGCATACTGAATGTCTAACCTTAGTCTGAATTCTGAAATTAGTAGTGCTCAGTTAGTACGCATAAGAAACCACTTTAGTTTTGTCTAGAAAGCTGAAACCGCATTCAAGACTTTGACTCTTTGAGTAATCTAATAAAGTTTTATCTGTATACACTTGATCTATCAGACTCATTCCTACATGTACTCTTGACTGATCCAGCAGCGCTAAGATTACTTTCAACAGATTCCATGCATAATATTACAATGGCATTAATTATCATCTTCACTGAAATTTGTTCACGAATGCACCAACTCAGTACTCACAAACACATGGTTGGATGCTTCATAAACCCGGCGTACAGTAAAAAATACAAATTATAAACTACTGACTACTGATTACTGATATGAATCTAACAGTACCAGGGAATTCTAGACTGAGAAAATCAGCACCCATGCATCAGGGTGGAAGAATATGTGCGCCCAGTTTTTGTTCAAGTAGTCGCTGATGACGCACTAATGCAGATACTAGCCATTCGCTGGAGTAAACAAAAGAGTTTGTGACGCCCGCCGAGAACTGAATTGCTGCACCAAGGACTCTGGTCCACGTCGCCGACGACACACAACACGCATGACCTCTGCAATGATGTCGGAGTCGAGGGCAAGCGGGACCGAAGGGATGCTGCTATCCGCGCCAGAACTTCAGAACACATCGTCGTGGCTGCCGAAATAGACGGCGCCGCCGCTCTTAGATGTGGAGGAAAAGGAGGGGAATTCCATGTCAGCTCAAACAAGACCTTGATTTGATAGAAAGAAAAACTAGGGTGTTTTCTGCAAAGGAACAACCTGACCAGCGGGCGCTTTTTTGCAAAAAGACGTGGTACATATACAAAGGTGATCTAGCCCGCATATTTCACATCCAACGGCACAAGTCGGGGTTTCCAAGTTTCCTGTGAGAAAGAGTTTCCATAGGATACTTTCTCGGAGCAAAGTAGGTGATCCAGATTGGGGCACCAGGTGACCAATGGAGGGGCACCAAGTGAATTCGGCACGTGTTTTGGCCTACATAGTGGAGGGCCGTTATAGCCCACTTTTGTACTACCTCTTATTTAGTATAATATTTTGACCATAGATTTACGTAAGAAAATGCCAATGCATGTCACTAAAAATTACACCATTTGAAATTATGTTCAAATACGAATCCAATGATATAGTTCTTAGTGACATGCATTAACATTTTGTCAGTTAAATCTATGGTCAAATTTTGATACTACAAAATAGGAAGAGTAAACCAGGACGGAGGTAGTACTTGCTCTTAGGGTAACCATAGAGTTACTGGAGTAGTCTAAGTTACTTTCCACTATGACTAGCCTAGGCTACTATAGTAGTACAAAAAACGATGCAGGTGATCACGTGAGAAAAAAATACTAAAAACATTTCTTTCGGTGCAGTGCGTAGATGCAGTTTTGAACACTACACTTGTCATCATAATTTGGGAAAATTACGAAAAAACTGAGCTATGTTGTGATTACTGTTTACTAATAGGAAAGAAGTTTCACCTCGATGAGTAGCTTCTCCGTGCACGGAAAGCATGTAAGGAATCCAACAACTTGATCCAAATTGGGGCCGATAGATTTTATTGCCAGGATCTTCACTGTGCGCATAGACTGGGTCAAGCTTGTGGAATCATTTTCTGGAAGACGGTCATAAATACATCAAGAAGAAATTTAAAAATGTGAATTTCAAGAAGACGGGGAAGAAGATGACCGTTGTACCTGAACGATTATGGATCCAATAAAGAGTTCAGAATTTGGCAGACGAGTGCACCAAGGCTATCAATTTCGGCGCGTCAATGAACCTAATTTTTTTTGGACCTTCTAGATCTGATACAAGCAATCTCACAAGGAAAGGCGCATTCTCAGTGACCATAACATGGAACAGATGGAGTGATCTCTTCCCAATTGATGTCTTGTTGCGGGGCCAGCAAGACACATAAATCCATCAAAGATTCGCCGAGGCGATGTGGAGGCTAATGAACATGTGGATCTGCTTAAGACGAAGGTACTCAAGCGAGTACAGCTGTAGAGCAGGTGCTCCATATCCTTCTTTGAGATGACAACGTCGAAGAGGTCGAGCTTCTTGAGTTGAGGGACAAGAAGGGCGGGCGCGACATTAATCTAGGGAAGATAGCAGGAGCTGAAGCTGGCGTGGCGCAGCGTTGGCGTGAGGCGAAGCACGGACGAAAATAGAGAGCGACATCGTCCAGCTTCAAAGCTGAGCTCCTCGAGCTGATCTAGGGCGGGGGAAAAGAACCACTCGTCGAACTTGGGTTGGACCTTGCAGTTGGTACTGAACATGCGGATGTCAAGGTGTCTGGCTGGCCCAGGGTGCGATGAAAGGATCCTGGAGACTGCGGCCATGCATTTGCAATCCCCGTCGCAGAGGCAGTTGTCGACGGTGAGGCTAAGGGGGATGCGGTGCCAAAGGGGGCGCCACCGCCGGGAGAGCTGGGCGATCCGCACGGCAGATTTGGTGGGGAGGAGGCCGATGATGACGAGCAGCATGTCATCGAGGAGGCTGCTGATGAAGTCCAGGCTTGCCGGATGCAGTTTTGGCTCGAGCCGCCTCCTCTTGTTGGCTGCCTCGTCATCCATCTCAACTGGCGCCGATGCCGGTGTACACGTGTGCTGGTGTGTGTTGTGTGTTGGGTGTGCGTGAGTGCGTTCTTCTGTGCATGCCGCCACGTAGTGGTGAATTGTGCACGAGTGCTTCCTTCACGCGGAAGAAGTGTGTCCTCAATGCGCCCTCAATTTACTAGCGTGCTGGGTGCTACCCCGAGTGGTTTCAACTTTGTTTACTTCACTGCGTGTTAGATGGGCCTCTAGTTTACTTATTTTCACCCACTGCCACATGGGCCAGCACACGAAGATACAGAACATGAGCTGGCAAGACAGCATGTGGACTGGTTGACCGGTCAACTAAACAATATACGGAGCTATACGCTGACACAGTGAGCGTATAATCCGACGGTATAGAGTGTTCGAGTGAGAGGGGAGGCCCGTGAGAGATAGCAGAGAGAGACAAAGAGCTACTCCCTCCGTTCGATAATGTAGTTCCAACATTTTTTTAAAAGTCAAACTTTTGAAACTTTGACCAAGTTTATAAAGAAATTACTTATATCTACAACACCAAAGATAAATGATAGTATGAAGTAAGTACATGTTGTGATGAATCTAATGATCGTTCCAGATGTAAACGTTTTTCTCCACATATACCTGGTCAAACTTTTCTGAGGTTTGACTTTTCAAAACATCCATATGCTTATGGATGTGAGAGAGTCCCTAACTAGAGAGAGAGAGTGTGTGTGAAATAGAAAGAGCGAGTGAAAAAAGTGTGTGTGCGTGTGTGAAAGAGACATGGACAACACTTGATAAAAGTCGAGAAAAAACATGTGTTTCTTATGAAAACATATCACACATGCATCTTCGACAACGGAAGCAAGGTGAGGAGATAGTGTGTGGTTGTTTGCAACCGAGAGAGCAAGACCCCTAGCACGTGGCCAAGAGGGGTCTGACAAACAAGGGAGAGAGGTCGACAGAGACATACGGAGAAAATGCGGACATGGGGAGGAGAGAGTGTATGTTTGTCATAGAGAGATCCCCTGGAGATCGTGGTGGGACTACATGGGTGGGAGATCAAGTGTAACGCCCTCGATGCGGCTATATCTCCCACGTGTCGAAGCACGACTTAGAGGCATAACCGCATTGAAAGCAATGTCGCAAGTGAGGTAATCTTCACACAACCCATGTAATACATAAGGGAAAAAGATACATAGTTGGCTTACAATCGCCACTTCACACAATTACATGAATAAAGCATTACAACATCCAAATACAATCAAGGTCCGACTACGGAACCAAAATAAAGAAGAACCCCAAAAGCGACAAAGGTCCCCGATCGACCCCAACTGGGCTCCACTACTGATCAACTAGAACGAAACAACACAAAGGGCAAGATCTTCATCGAGCTCCTCCTTGAGCTTGGTTGCGTCATCTGCACGGTTCAACGGCACCTGCAAGCTGGTTTTGGAAGTATCTGTGAGCCCCGGGGACTCAGCAATCTCGCACCCTCGCGATCAAGACTATTTAAGCTTATGGGAAAGGTCAAGGTATGAGGTGGAGCTGTAGCAAGCAAGTAGCATATATGGTGGCTAAACATACGCAAATGAGAGCGAGAAGAGAAGGCAAAGCACGATCGACAAACTATGATCAAGAAGTGATCCTAGAACAATCTACGTCAATCATAACTCCAACACCGTGTTCACTGCCCGGACTCCGCCGGAAAGAGACCATCACGGTTACACACGCGGTTGATGCATTTTAAATAAGGTCAACTTCAGGTTTTCTACAACCGGACATTAACAAATTCCCATCTGCCCATAACCGCGGGCACGGCTTTCGAAAGTTCAAATCCCTGCAGGGGAGTCCCAACTTAACCCATGACAAACTCTCACGGTCAACGAAGGAATAGACCTCCTCCCGATACATTCCGATCAGACTCGGTATCCCGGTTCTACAAGACATCCTCGACAATGGTAAAACAAGTCCAGCAAAGCCGCCCGATGTGCCGACATCCTGATGGGAGCTGCACATATCTCGTTCTCAGGGCAACACCGGATAGGTCAAGCTACAAGTAAAACCAGCCCTCAAGTTTCCCCGAGGTGGCCCCGCAGGCTGCCCATTTCGGACCAACACTTAGACAAGCACTGGCCCGGGGGGGTTAAAATAAAGATGACCCTCGGGCTGGCCTAACCCAAGGGAAAAAGAGGCTAGGTGGCAAATGGTAAAACCAAGGTTGGGCCTTGCTGGAGGAGTTTTATTCAAAGCGAGCTGTCAAGGGGTTCCCATTATAAACCAACCGCGTAAGGAACGCAAAATCCGGGAACATAACACCGATATGACGGAAACTAGGGCGGCAAGAGTGGAACAAAACATCAGGCATAAGGCCGAGCCTTCCACCCTTTACCAAGTATATAGATGCATTAATTAAATAAGATATATTGTGATATCCCAACAAGTAAACATGTTCCAACAAGGAACAACATCTCCATGTTCCAACATGGAACAAACTTCAATCTTCACCTGCAACTAACAACGCTATAAGAGGGGCTGAGCAAAGCAGGAACATAGCCAAACAACGGTTTGCTAGGACAAGGTGGGTTAGAGGCTTGGTTCAACAATATGGGAGGCATGATAAGCAAGTGGTAGGTATCGCAGCATAGGCATAGCAAAAGAGCGAGCAACTAAGCAAGCAAAGATAGAAGTGATTTCGAGGGTATGATCATCTTGCCCGAAATCCCGCAAGGAAGAAGAACGAGTCCAGGAAGAAGACAAACGGACGTAGTCGAATGGTTCCTCACAAACGCGACGTTACCGGAACCAACCCGAAGAAGCAAACACCGGAAAGGAAGCACACAACATAGTAAACAACCAACACAAGAACATGGTATGATATGCGAGATGCGGTATGCGATGCATATGCATGATTTGCAAGGGAATGAATGAACTTGGGCTCAACATGGAAATCCAAGTGTGCCACTGGAAAGGTGAGATGAAATCACTTGAAAACGATATAAAGAACGCCGGAATCGGAGTTACGGTTTGGAAATGGCAAGCGAATCAAATATGACCACGTTCTGTGATTTACAGCAAGTAGCCATCTAAATGCAACGAGATGAACATGCTACATCACTCAAACATGGAAAAAAAATACATGGCAGGGATCCATTCATGAAGCTTAACAAAAGTCTAGCACTGAGCTACGGCCAATTCATCCACTAACAGGTTCAAACAAGCATGGCAAAAATGCATATGGTAAACAGATCTCAGACTTAGTGAAATTAACACTTGTCTGGAATTTCAGATCAGATAGCACTCTTCGGAGCATGAAAACTATAGGCTACAGGACCTGAACGTGGAAAAGTAAAGCATGGCATGGAGCTACTCAAAGATCTTAACAAAAGTCCCTTAGTGACCTTGAGCCGAAAGGGATCAGAAAATACAATTGCAAGCATGTGAACATGGCAAAAACATAATCAGTTCTCAGACTTAGTGAAAACTGGAGGATGCTGAAACAAATATCAAGTAGGCATACTTACGAGCTCGATGCTCTCACTACAGAGCAAGTCATGACAAACTAAGCAAAAAATGGCAAGAGAAATACAAGCTAGAAATGGCAAGAGAAATAGCATAGCATGCACGGATCAACTACAATATCCTCGGCAAAATCGCTAACAAGTAGACAATCTGCCCAGATTCACGAAGTAGCAAAAGTAGAGCTCGATTGACTCAAGCTAGGGTGCTCCATAATTGCAAACAAATACATGGATGGATAGAGCACTACAAGATTAACAAATCATCCTTACTGATCATCCTCAAAAGAGGCACAGATCACTAGGAAACAACATGAACAAATGGCCAAATGAGATAAACAGGTCATGGACTTAGTGGAAATGCTAAGTCCCTGAAATCAGCATTACCAAGTGCCTCACTTTGCAAGCTTGTGCTAGTCACCACACACATCACAAAAATACATGGGTTGCACCTCTGGAAATATGGCATGGCATATAACAAAACACATGTAGAGCTCATGGGCATATCATGCACATAATAATCATGGCAAAAATGACAAATATCTAATTGGAGCAGCAGATCTGACAATTATCTCAAATAGCACTCTTCTAACAGCATTTCGGGCATCAAGATGAACTCAAATGAAAATGATGCAATGAGATGAAATGATGTACTCTCTGAGACGAACATTTTTATATGCTATATGCATGAATCGGAGCTACGGATGCAAAGTTACGATGCGATGAACATGAGCATATAAATCTGGGAATTTCGGGGACTTGATAGAATTTATACCTCCGAGAAACAGATCTAGGGTTCATCCGGCGCGGAAATCGAGGATCACCGGAATCCTCGCCGGAGAAGAGGGAGAAGGCTGCCGGAGAAGAGGGGGCCACCGGGGAGGTGCGGGGAGGCGTGGAACGGGCGGATCCGGCCGCGAGGACCTCAGATCCGGTCATGGCGCGGGCGGAGGAGGTTGGCGGGGCCATGGTAGGTGCGGCGGCGCGCTCGCCGGCCGGAGTGGGCGGCGGCATCCATGGCTGCGGGGCTCGAGCTCCTCGGGCTTGCAGCACCTGCGGGTGAGAGGGAGATGGTGAGGGGCGAGGGGAGAAGCGAAGGAGAGGGTGGCGAGGGACCTGGTCCCGACGGAGGTGCGGGCCGACGGAGAGGGCTCTCCGGCGAAGCTCCTCGCCGGCAGCCAGAGTCCAAGGCGGCGTGGGGCTTCAGAGGAAGTAGGCGGACGAGCGGGAGCCAGGCGCTAGGCGGCGGCGCGCGGGCGGCTCGACCTGGGCCCGATGCGGCCCACGGCGGGCTCGCGATGGGCTCCGGCGGGCCCCTGCGCGGTGGACGGCGTGGGAAGGACAGGTGGCGCGAGGCCATTGGCGCGAACGGCAGCGGAGGTTGAAATGGACATTTCCGGGCTGCGGGTATTCGTCCGGCGGCGACGGGGAAGATAGATCTAGGGTTTAGGGGGGGAGAAGAACCGTGAATTTCGGAGGGGATCACATATTTATGGGTAGAGGGAGCTAGTAGAGTCCAAATGAGGTGCGGTTTTCGGCCACGTGATCGTGATCGAACGACCGAGATGATGGAGGAGGTTTAGGTGGGTTTTGGGCCACTTTGGAAGGGTGTTGGGCTGCAACGCACACGAGGCCTTTTCGGTCCCTCGGTTAACCGTTGGAGTATCAAACGAAGTCCAAATGGTACGAAACTTGACAGGCGGTCTACCGGTAGTAAATCAAGGCCGCTTGGCAAATATAGGTCCAATCCGGAAATGGTTAACCCCCACACATGAAAGAAAGGTAGAAAGGACCACCGGAGGAGAACGGAGCGCCAGAATGCAAAACGGACAACGGGGAAAATGCTCGGATGCATGAGACGAACACGTATGCAAATGAAATGCACATGATGACATGATATGCAATGCATGATACGCAAGCAATGACAAGGCAACAACAGCGAATAACTGGACGACACCTGGCACATCGGTCTTGGGGCGTTACAACACTCCACCACTACGAGAGGATCTCGTCCCGAGATCTAGAATGGCACCGGAGGGACAATGGAAGATAAAAGAGAAGAGGTAAAACTAAATTGCTTCTTTGACAAACGAGTGAGACCAAAGAACCTTGAGAGGTTAAGCCACTTCGAGAGAATAGTACAACGGAGATGAACGAAGTTGAAAGCACTCCATTAAGAAAGAGGAATAAGAAAGAACCGATTCGGGTAGCACTTCGGCTGAAAAGAGATGAAGACTTGATGAAATGAGAGAACTTGAGCAAAAGGGACACAACACTCCGGTTAAATGGATAAGCCAAGAAAAGAACATGATCTTAGATGAAACGAGATGATGGTTGAAGAAAACAACACGCAATGCCTCCGGAACAAAAGTAAGAATGGAATGGGATGAACGAAGGGCAACAAGATCTCGAGGTAGCATGCTTACAACAAAAGCTAGAATGGAGTTGTTGGAAAACCAACAACGAAGGAATAAGCTTGATACGGTCTTGTGGAGTACATCTCAAATTAATAGATGAAAAACTTGCCACTCACGGGAAAAGGAATTTGATTGGTAAGAACAAGGAGACGAGAACTTATTTCATCTGGAGGATAATGAAGAACTTGGATCATTTATAAGCACCATAAATAGCAACAATCCTTAGGGAAGGCTTTGGTGAAATATAACCCAAGATAATTCCAATGACGAGATTGATGGATTTAAAATATCTCATTCTTGACAACATGTGAATCATGAAAAATGAACTCAAATTATCAAAAATGACATAATACCACCTCCAATGATACGGTAGACAGAAATGCACTCCGGGTCGCAAGAAGAAGAAAGCTTGAGCTCCTCTACAAGAATCTTGATGAACACTTCGAGAAAGGATTAAATCCTTTATGGACCACCATGTAGGGCCTTCATGAAGAACTCCGGGAAAGAAAAGATAAAGCATCTCGAACTGAGACTATGATATGATGAACCACTCCGGAAAAAGAATTAAACACTTGGATGGAACAAGAATAAGAATTATGTTATGCGTATCCTTCAACAATTTAATTGCTGACAAGCAACGGATTTGGCATACTACTTATCCTCGTAGAAGGATTAAGAGAGATATAGCGCAAACTTGAAGAGGCCTTCAACGAACCACTGGTATGATTGAAAAGAACAAAAGAGTTGATATGATAAACGAATGACGAGAAGTCTTGAACGAACCACCGTAAAAATTGGTTATGAACGAAGAGAAGATAAAGAAGACACTGGGAAGAATTAGAAAATAACAAAGATGCTTGAGAGAATTTAGATCCATGAGAACGAAGAGATCATGAACTGATTAGAGATCACTTGAACGAAGCACCGGTAAGATTGGAGAATGATAACTGAAAGCTGAGAATGAATAAACCTGAATTGATGGACTCCAGATAACCAAACTGAGAAGACTCTTGAATTGCTCCGGATAAGTGAAAAGAATTCTCACAATCAAACAATTATGAGAGGATGGCAACAAGCTAGAATCACGAATCTTGAAGAGAATGGAGCAAGATTAAAGAGAAACACTTCTTCGGTCTTCAAAATTCCGAGAATGACGACGAGAAACACCATCATGACTTATTTAGGCACTCCGGAAGAATCAAAACGAAGAGGTTGAGCCAGCGATGAAAAGAAATTGAAAGATCTTGGAGAAACACATCTGACTGATGAAAAAAATTCATTCTTACGTCAAACTTTGAGATGAATTTGAAAAGCTCCGGGAGAATAAGAAGAGTCAGGTAAACTCCTGGAAAAAAGACCCGTGGGTTAGGGCCCACTCAAAAGAAACACCGTTGGATGATTGTTAGAAACTGAGATTGTACCGGTTGAATTAAATGGCTAGAATGAGATAACAACCTCGAAAGATCTTGAACGAATGCAGAGTGGAAAAACACGAATCTTCAATATATCTTGAGCACTCCGGAAGAATTGAATATCAAGAAATGAAATATTATGAGGTGCACCGGTACGAGAAGGCATTTGAAACGAGGGAAGGATATGATCAACAAAGCTTGAATTAGTTCCACCGGAGAAGAAAGAGAAAGAATAATGATGAACTTGAGGTTCCGTTAGAATCTTCATGAGAATCACCGGATAAGAATATTGATAGAAAAGAATGGAGAGACTTCACATCAATAAGATGGATGCTTGAATAAGAAATCTGAATCCTTCAAAAAAAACAAGGGTGGGTGGGCGGGAAAACAAAGGCAACTTGGGGACGGATGAAACAAACACCGTTGATGAAAAACTGAGATTGGATTTTGCGGATGTTGAGATGATCGGGTCCACTTGAAGAGAAGCACACCGGTTAAAAAGGATTGACATGACAAACTCGATGATCGAGAAGGATTAGTGTTCACATCGGGGTATGAGAACACCGCTTAGGAAAAGGTATGGAATCTACATTTGTCTTCGTAGCAACTCGAATACCACAACTCAAAACAAAAACAAAGGATTGGCTTGCAGAATAAGCCAGAACAAACATATGATAGAGATTTCTTCCGAAGTTTTCGTGGTGGGGCCTACACGGGCTCGATCGTATAGCACCATCATGTACAAGGCTGTGCACATGACATACGAAACGTCCCTAAGTCCGCATAGCCAAGGACTCTTTAAGACACAACGAGACCACTGTAAAACCAACCGTGGATAGGCGGACCACTAGACGTCGAACCCCAATTTCATATCATACATCTGTCGGAAAGATATCCTAAGCGCTACTTGAATTCCCACCTATGAAACTCCCGAACCTTTCCGGTTATGCAATCAGGTGTTGGGGATACAGGGGAAGCATAATATCTCACCCAAAACTAGCAAATCCTACATCCAGCTGTATCCATCCTTCAACACATAACCAAGAAACCTTCGGAAATCGTCTACCTCAACCTTCGAAAAGCATCCGTTATACGAGTTATGGCAATACTCCCGAACTCCCGGCCCAGTACTGGGTGGCGTCGAGGTTATCTCACCAACGAACTGCATAAAAGAGATTTTCGATGTCGGCGTACTAAACTCAGGTATTCCAGAACTGCAACGATAAAATTATGACGACAACACCTCGGAGCTCAACTCCCCGGGACACTTCCACAAAACCCCTGACAGGAGGCACCAAGACAATGTTCTCGTCACAAAACCATCGGAACGATTCCAAGATACCCGCGTGATCCTAAAAAAAATTTAGTGAAATTTGAGAAGAGAAGAGTCAAAACTCTACGTCAGGATGCCTTACCAGAGCGATGAGGAGACTGGGAAGTAAAAATAATTCCTAAACTCTCCGATATATAATTCCTAAATGACTCAAAACATTTTTCTAGACACAACTCGGCCGCTAAAAACGATCAAGCAATGGGGCTCCTAAGGTCGGGGAAGGCTCTGATAACAACTTGTAACGCCCTCGATGTGGCTATATCTCCCACGTGTTGAAGCACGACTTAGAGGCATAACCGCATTGAAAGCAATGTCGCAAGTCAGGTAATCTTCACACAACCCATGTAATACATAAGGGAAAAAGATACATAGTTGGCTTACAATCGCCACTTCACACAATTACATGAATAAAGCATTACAACATCCAAATACAATCAAGGTCCGACTACGGAAACAAAATAAAGAAGAACCCCGAAAGCGACAAAGGTCCCCGATCGACCCCAACCGGGCTCCACTACTGATCAACTAGAACGAAACAACATAAAGGGCAAGATCTTCATCGAGCTCCTCCTTGAGCTTGGTTGCATCATCTGCACGGTTCAACGGCAGCTGCAAGCTGGTTTTGGAAGTATCTGTGAGCCACGGGGACTCAGCAATCTCGCACCCTCGCGATCAAGACTATTTAAGCTTATGGGAAAGGTCAAGGTATGAGGTGGAGCTGTAGCAAGCAACTAGCATATATGGTGGCTAAACATACGCAAATGAGAGCGAGAAGAGAAGGCAAAGAACGATCGACAAACTATGATCAAGAAGTGATCCTAGAACAACCTACATCAATCATAACTCCAACACCGTGTTCACTTCCCGGACTCCGCCGGAAAGAGACCATCATGGTTACACACACGGTTGATGCATTTTAAATAAGGTCAACTTCAGGTTTTCTACAACCGGACATTAACAAATTCCCATCTTCCCATAACCGCGGGCACGGCTTTCGAAAGTTCAAATCCCTGCAGGGGAGTCCCAACTTAGCCCATGACAAGCTCACACGGTCAACGAAGGAATAGACCTCCTCCCGAGACATTCCGATCAGACTCGGTATCCCGGTTCTACAAGACATCCTCGACAATGGTAAAACAAGTCCAGCAAAGCCGCCCAATGTGCCGACATCCTGATGGGAGCTGCACATATCTCGTTCTCAGGGCAACACCGGATAGGTCAAGCTACGAGTAAAACCAGCCCTCAAGTTTCCCCGAGGTGGCCCCGCAGGCTTCCCATTTCGGACCAACACTTAGACAAGCACTGGCCCGGGGGGGTTAAAATAAAGATGACCCTCGGGCTGGCCTAACCCAAGGGAAAAAGAGGCTAGGTGGCAAATGGTAAAACCAAGGTTGGGCCTTGCTGGAGGAGTTTTATTCAAAGCGAGCTGTCAAGGGGTTCCCATTATAACCCAACCGCGTAAGGAACACAAAATCCGGGAACATAACACCGATATGACGGAAACTAGGGCGGCAAGAGTGGAACAAAACACCAGGCATAAGGCCGAGCCTTCCACCCTTTACCAAGTATATAGATGCATTAATTAAATAAGATATATTGTGATATCCCAACAAGATAATTTATACCTCCGAGAAACAGATCTAGGGTTCATCCGGCGCAGAAATCGAGGATCACCGGAATCCTCGCCGGAGAAGAGGGAGAAGGCTGCCGGAGAAGAGGGAGCCACCGGGGAGGTGCGGGGAGGCGTGGAACGGGCGGATCCGGCCGCGAGGACCTCGGATCCGGTCATGGCGCGGGCGGAGGAGGTTGGCAGGGCCATGGTAGGTCCGGCGGCGCGCTCGCCGGCCAGAGTGGGCGGCGGCGTCCATGGCTGCGGGGCTCGTGCTCCTCAGGCTTGCAGCACCCGCGGGTGAGAGGGAGATGGTGAGGGGCGAGGGGAGAAGCGAAGGAGAGGGCAGCGAGGGACCTGGTCCCGACGGAGGTGCGGGCCGACGGAGAGGGCTCTCCGGCGAAGCTCCTCGCCGGCGGCCGGAGTCC
This sequence comes from Triticum urartu, assembly GCF_003073215.2. Classification (NCBI taxonomy): domain Eukaryota; kingdom Viridiplantae; phylum Streptophyta; class Magnoliopsida; order Poales; family Poaceae; genus Triticum; species Triticum urartu. Next base: position 339,512,317 of record NC_053028.1, read on the forward strand.
ATGGAGGCGCGGGGCTTCAGAGGAAGGAGGCGGACGAGCGGGAGCCAGGCGCTGGGCGGCGGCGCGCGGGCGGCTCGACCTGGGCCCGATGCGGCCCACGGCGGGCTCGCGATGGGCTCCGGCGGGCCCCTGCGCGGTGGACGGCGCGGGAAGGACAGGTGGCGCGAGGCCATTGGCGCGAACGGCGGCGGAGGTTGAAACGGAGATGTCCGGGCTGCGGGTTTTCGTCCGGCGGCAACGGGGAAGATAGATCTAGGGTTTAGAGGGGAGAAGAACCGTGGATTTCGGAGGGGATCACATATTTATAGGTAGAGGGAGCTAGGAGAGTCCAAATGAGGTGCGGTTTTCGGCCACGCGATCATGATCGAACGACCGAGATGATGGAGGAGGTTTAGGTGGGTTTTGGGCCACTTTGGAAGGGTGTTGGGCTGCAACACACACGAGGCCTTTTCGGTCCCTCGGTTAACCGTTGGAGTATCAAACGAAGTCCAAATGGTACGAAACTTGACAGGCGGTCTACCGGTAGTAAACCAAGGCCGCTTGGCAAATATAGGTCCAATCCGGAAATGTTTAACCCCCACACACGAAAGAAAGGTAGAAAGGACCACCGGAGGAGAACGGAGCGCCAGAATGCAAAACGGACAACGGGGAAAATGCTCGGATGCATGAGACGAACACGTATGCAAATGAAATGCACATGATGACATGATATGCAATGCATGACACACAAGCAATGACAAGGCAACAACAGCGAATAACTGGACGACACCTGGCACATTGGTCTCGGGGCGTTACATCGAGTGACAAGGTGTATGCGCGGTAGAAGATACCCTGAGAGATATCGAGATAGACGTATGGATGGAAGGAGACAATATGTGTGTTCCTGATGACTAGTGAGAGATAATCATACTTAGGGGGGAGTGCTTGCACCTATGATGGAGTGAGGGATTATGGTACTTATTAGGGGGGTGCGTGTCACATAGAGAGAGAACAAGGGCGGAGAGTGTTGGATGGGTCTATATGTATAGCGCAAGCGAGACATGTGTATGTATGAACCAGGGAGATAGGAAGTTTGAGAGAGATTGAGGAGCCCCGATAAGCCTGAGTGGTGCATCAGATAGCTGAGAGGGGGAAAGAGATATTCCATCCGCTCGATAATGCAGTGGATGTAAATTTTTTAGAAGTCAAACATTGGAAACTTTGATCAGGTTTACGCAAGTGTTATTTATATCTACAACATGGTGAATCTAATGGTATATGTTTGCCGTTCTAGGTGTAATTGTTTTTCACCACATACATGGTCAAACTTTGTGATGTTTGACTTTTCAATAAATCAATATGCTATGGACCGAGGAGAGTGCCTAAGTCGAGAGAGATCAAGTGCGTGTGAAGGAGAATGAGTAAGTGTGCAAAAAGAGTATGTGTGTGAAAGAGAAAGTAACAACAAATGATAAATTAGAGAGAGTGTATGTTTTTTCGTTTCTTAGGGGAACATCTCACGCATGCATCTCCGAGATAGAATAGCGAGGCGAGGAGATACACGAAGATATCTAGTGTGTGATTGTTTGCAACAGAGAGAGACACCCCTATAGCACATGTCCAATAGAGGTCTGGCCAACAAGGAACAAAGGTCGAGAGGGACACTTTGAGAACATGGACACATGGGGAGGGCGAGAGGGTGTGTTTGTGATAGAGAGATCCCCTCTAGATCGTGAGGGGACTATATGGGTGGGAGATCGAGGGAGGTGCGTGTGCGATAGAAAGATGCCCCGAGAGAAATCGAGATAGACCATGCACATCTTTGTGATGGAGACTAAGATTAGCTAGTCATATACATATAGGGGGACTGCGTGTGCCTACAATTGAGTGGGAGACCATCATACTTGGCTAGCTAGGCATGAGATTGTGTGTGTGTGTGTGCGTGTGTGATGGAGAGAGAACGAGGGAGAGAGATAGAGTTTTAGATGGGCCTATCGAGTGCAAGTGAGATTTGCATGTGTATGTGTGACCCAGGTAGATGGAGAGTTTGAGAGGGGGGAGAGCTCCGAGACGACAGAGTGGTGCGTGAGAGAGTTACGGGCAATGAGCCAAGGAATTTGTGTGCGTACGATGAGTGCACCCAATATATCTATCTTGGACTAGAGAATCATACATAGTGTGCGAGAGAGACCTGTAGATGGAGTATATATGCATGTGAACTAGAAAGACCCCCCCCCCCCACACACACACAAAGAGAGAGAGAGAGAGAGAGAGAGATGGAGAGAAAGCGAGAGGGACCAACAAGGTTTGTGTGTTGGATGCGTGCGACAGAATTGAAGATTGTCGGCGAGAGAGAGAGAGAGAGAGAGAGAGAGAGAGAGAGAGTTCGGGAGAGGGGGAGGTCGCGTTTTATGCATCAAAGACTGGTATAAACCATGTTTCGATATAAACTTGCATTCAAATATTTAAATTGGAGAACATGTTGTCTGCAATCCACACATGAACGGATATATGCGTATATCAAACAAGTTCATTAATTTGACTTTCAACATGTTCATGGAGTACCATAATACTGTACAACATGCTACTCGATTGAGGTGTTCAATTTTGGATTTAGTTCACTATTTTGACCTGGTGAACGAGCTATTTCATTGAATCGAGATATTTCATTTTGGGTTTGATTCCTGTTTTTGAGTGGGTCAACTATTTGTCATATAGTAAATCGCTAGCAACGAGCATGTAAAAACACATTACTCCCGAGCATCATCTCTCCATATAAAAAAGAAGTGGCAAGCTAATATTTCAAAATTTGATTCGAATTGACTTGGTAAGGTAGACGTGGATGCTCATTCTCCCAAATTTTGAACGAACCATTAAACATCCTCTGCTCGGTGGAATTCTCCCGAGCAAAAAATGGCAGACGCGAAATTACCGTCCTATGTGGGACACGCATCAATTGGCCCATTGTACATCGAGGGTAGGTTCATAACTTCATCCAAGCACGCCTTCTCCTCGGCCGAATGACATGTGCCGAATAATTCATAAACCATGGTCGGCAAAACATGCTCTCCTCGCCCGAAATAGCTCATGCCCACTATTTCAAAACACGCTCTCCTCGCCCGAAATCGCTCGTGCCCACTATATTTCAAAACACGCCCTCCTCGCCCGAAATGGCTCCCGCCCACTATTTGGGGAGAAGCAAAGTTACTCTACTATCCCCGACCCTCAGTACACAGACCCAAGCCGAGAAGCCTAAAGGCAGGGGTGGAACTGTAACTCCCCCTCACATTTCAGGCAAATGTGTCCGTAAAGCATGGTTCCCCTCCCCCCCCAATTCCCCCCCCCCCCTATTCATACCTCGTGGGTGCCAAATCACCTTCTCCCCGGAATCTCCCTTCTCCCAAGTCGTGAAACCTCGGCCCCTCCTCCATGGCGCCCCACCTCACCAATTTCACAGCCGCCCTCCTCCCTAATGCCGGAGACGATGTCCATTTGCCGTCGTGCACTGGGCCATGTGCCTCTTACTCCGTGCTGCTAGAGCTGCCTCGACGACGGCCGCGTGAACCGTACCGGAGCCGATTCATCCTGTCGTTGTTCACGGCACCAGAGTGGCTCCAACTTTGGATCCGTCCAGAGTCCCGGTGCTGCTTCCCCGTAGCCATCGACCGTCACGACATCATTGTTTCCCTGCCGCCGGTCGCCACCACAACCGCGCCGGCCTCACCGACTCGGTAGCTGGACCTACCTACTTCACCATGCCGCCAGATAGGTCGCACCCTCATCTCAAATCACTTTATTTAGGCGTCAGTTGTCTGAATTTTTATTCTGGGCCAATTGATTCCCAATGGGAAGCAGCACCCCTCGAGGCGGCAGAGCTCCTAGGCTGCCGGTTGGCTGGTGTCTAACGTAAGGGTGCGAGGCCGCAAGTTCACCGCGGAAGCAGTGCTTAGGTGGCTATCTTAGAGTTGCGTGGGTTGAAGGTATTGTCGCCGCCGGATCTGATGACCGGGAGTCTTTGTGGATTGGCCCGGGGGCGGTGCAACCACGGCAGTGCGGTGGGGCGGGGAGCGGGGTTTTGGCCGGGGCCACGGACGGCGGAGGCAGGCTGCTCTGCCGTTGGTCGCTGGCTCTTCGGGGAAGATTCCTAACAATGTCAGTCGGGAGGCACAAGACGGCCATCAAGCCATCCGGCGTAGATCGTACAATACCAAAATATAATAAAATCGTGTGACCCCAATTTAGTCTTCAGTCAACAGACGTGTCGCCACTGTCGTACCTTGCTGTTGATCTCTTAGTGTATTTCTTCAGATCAAAGAGATGTGTCGTTGTTAACATTATGCGTTATCTGCATCTTTAGCAACACCGTCTTTCGACTCACCTCAGCTGCTCCAACAAGGGAAGCATACACCAGAAGGGAGCTATAGTCCCACTCATCAGTTCCCTGCATCGAATGCGCGTGCCTGACATGGATAGCCACAACAACTGCAGGGCCATCGACAAGTCAGCACATGATGCTCACTCCTATGGATGGCGGCCAGATAGGTTGTACCCTCGTACTACTTGTGTGCAACATTTATGGCTTTGTTATTCATCTAAGCATGGAAAATATATTATCACATTTCACTGTATATTCATGCTGATCTCTTATGGGTCTTGTTCAGGAGTTAGCGTTGTTCCATAGTTCAACTAAGGTACTTGTTCTTTAGGTAACGTTGTTCCATAGTTATCATTCATCAGACAATGCTATCCCACAGGCTGGTGATTATAGTATTATACCACTTCTGGTATTACCTATTATGTTCTTTAATACTTGTGTGTGTCATCTAGTTAATCTCGAGTACAAACAATACATATTCTGTAGCTTTCATCTGTGTTCTCCCTTTAGTTTTTCAGACCTGTTGCTGCTAGTTAACCCCGGTCCTACTATTTATGTTGTCTCCTACAGGCACTCATTACATAAATCTAACTACTAGTTGTCTTCCATGCATGTCAGATATAATTGCACACACTGATATATCCACAAGAACCTCACAGAGCAATGTAAAGGCCAATAAACTTGATGTCAATGATACCCAATATGATGGAACATGTAAAGGCAGTTCTTCAGAAGACTTGCAGAAAGATGTTGAATCCTCTTCACCCCACAAGGTCCTTGCTCTAACTTGGCCCGTGATATGGGTACAACATGCATATAATGTCCTGGAGTGTATCTACTCTGTTGCAATGCCATGTGCTTAGCATGCTGATCATGCATGTAAATATGTCATGCCTTCCTGTTTTTCAGTACCTATTCCATTCATGACAACATGTTCTCAAATTCAAGTACTGTCATTCTAATCTATCGCAATGACATCTGTTAATTTGGACATCATGCTTCTGAATATCTTATGCATTGTTATTCATCAGTATGTACTTCATTAGTCTCCCATACCATGCTTTTTTACATTGAAGTGATGTTCTAGTGGTCTGTTGCAATGCCATCTTAGTTTCCCAATCATACACGTGTATGTTGCCTTAGTTTTTTCTGTACGTATTCCGCTAGCATATAGTTTTACATTCAACTAGTGTTTTTTACTATGTTGTCCTGTCATATCCCTAGCTCTTACACCATACTCCCTCCATCCGGATTACATGTTGCCGAAGTGGATAAAAAAGGATGTATCTAGAACTTAAATACGCCTAGACCCATCCATTTTTCCAGATGGAGGGAATACATGTCAATATGTCATGCCTTTCTATTCTTCAGTACCTATTCCATCTCTCTGTTGTAGCATGTTTTATAATTGAAGCAACATTCTTCTATACAAGGCATGCAAGGGCAAGAAGACTACGTTAGAATCTGAAGGGTTACAAACCAGGTCTTTGCAAAAGATCCAAACGCCAGGAGATAATAAACCAACTCCAGTTTTTATAGATACTGCTCTAGCATAGAGAAACCCAACTCCTACTGATAATAAGCAGATTCCAGTGGCCAAAGAACTAGTCCGCCCCAGTCCAGCAAAAATATGTCAACTCCATTCTAGGAAGCGTGTGCGTATCCTTGCATCATGAAATTTTATAGCATGCTGATCATATTTTCTACAAGTTTCTTACCCATCTCTCTTTTAGAAAATAAGCTTAACAGATAGAAGAATTTCTGCACTGGTATCGTCTGTGAGGAAAGATTCTTGCGGGAATTCTCTGTGCTCCAATGCATATGTAAGTACTGATACCTCTCCGTCATATCTATAATTTTTGATTGTTCCATGCCAATATTCTACAACTTTCATATACTTTTGGCAACTTTTTATACTATTTTTGGGACTAACATATTGATCCAGTGCCAGTTCCTGTTTGTTGCATGTTTTTTTGTTTCGCAGAAAATCCATATCAAACAGAGTCCAAACGGGATAAAAACGGATGGAGAATATTTTTGGAATATTTGTGAAATATGGGAAGAAGAATCAATGCGAGAAGGTGCCCGAGGGGGCCACGAGGCAGGGGCGTGCCAATGACCCTTGTGCCCCCCTAAGGCCGTTGCTGCTCTTCTTTGGCCGCAAGAAAGCTAATTTTTGGAGAAACATCTGGGCAAAGGTTTCAATCCAATCAGAGTTACGGATATTCGGATATATAAGAAACAGTGAAAGGGCAGAATCCCAGAGCACAGAAATAGAGAGAGACAGAGAGACATATCCAATCTCGGTGGGGCTCTCGCCCCTCCCATGCCATGGAAGCCAAGGACCAGAGGGGAAACCCTTCTCCCATCTAGGGAGAAGGTCAAGGAAGAAGAAGAAGAAGGGGGGCCCTCTTCCCCTCTCTTCCGGTGGCGCCGGAACGCCACCGGGGCCATCATCATCACCGCAATCTTCACCAACACCTACGCCATCTCCACCAACATCTCCATCACCTTCCCCCCTCTATCTATAGCGGTCCACTCTCTCGCAACCCGCTGTACCCTCTACTTGAACATGGTGATTTATGCTTCATATTATAATCCAATGATGTGTTGCCATCCTATGATGTCTGAGTAGATTTTCGTTGTCCTATCGGTGATTGGTGAATTACTATGATTGATTTAATTTGCTTGTGGTTATGTTGCTGTCCTTTGGTGCCCATCATATGAGCACGCGCGTGGATCACACCATAGGGTTAGTTGTATGTTGATAGGACTATGTATTGGAGGGCAAGAGTGACAGAAGCTTCAACCTAGCATAGAAATTGATGCATACAGGATTGAAGGGGGACCAATATATCTTAATTCTATGGTTGGGTTTTACCTTAATGAACATTAGTAGTTGCGGATGCTTGCTAATAGTTCCAATCATAAGTGCGTAGAATTCCAAGTCAGGGATGACATGCTAGTAGTGGCCTCTCCCACATAAAACTTGCTATCGGTCTAGTAAAGTAGTCAATTGCTTAGGGACAATTTTGCAACTCCTACCACCATTTTTCCACACTCACTATATTACCTTCATCGTTTCTTTATCTAAACAGCCCCTACTTTTTATTTATGCGCTCTTTATTATCTTGCAAACCTATCCAGAAAAAACTACAAAGTACTTCTAGTTTCATACGTGTTCTAGGTAAAGCGAACGTTAAGCGTGCGTAGAGTAGTATCGGTGGTCGATAGAACTTGAGGGAATATTTGTTCTACCTTTAGCTCCTCGTTGGGTTTGACACTCTTACTTATGAAAGAGGCTACAATTAATACCCTATACTTGTGGGTTATCAAGACCTTTTTCTGGCGCCGTTGCTGGGGAGTTATAGCGTGGGGTGAACATTCTTGTGTGTGCTTGTTTGCTTTATTGCTAAGTAACTTTTATTTGCTGTTCTAAGTTGTTCTCTATCTTTAGTTATGGATATGGAACATGAAGTCCCAAAAAAATAGGTGTACATGCTACTCATGGAGATGGGGAACCTCCTAAAACCCTCGATGCTCATTATGTGAAAGATATTATGTACTACTTTGATAATCCTAAGGAAACACCAATCAACTTAGTAATGGAAGACACGTTGGATCAGCATGAATACTTTAGGGATTATCTCTTGACTCAAAAAGGGAAACTATTATGGGATCAAATTCATATGTTGCATTGGTATGCTCGGGAACTATGCTTGAGATATGATTATACTTCTTGCTCTAGGATGAAGGCTCCACACCTTCCCTTTTCATGCAAATTTAATGATGATAAAACCTTGGCTTCTTATGCTAATTGTATATATGATTACTATGATGTGGAACAAATAGAAGAATTTGTTGCTTTTATGGGTGCTTATGAAATTGATTAAAGAGTGTGAAAGTTTTGATGATTCAGTTTATCGACCTGAAAATTTAGCTATCTTTAAATATTGCTATGAGAATTATGAATTTAATTCCGATATTGATGATTTTATTGAGAGAGACTCCGCTGTCCAAGAAGAGATTAATATTTTGTAGGAGTCTATGGAAGAAGAAATTGATGAAACTGTGAGCTCATTGGATGAAAAAGATGATGAGGAGAGCGAAGAACAAAAGGAGGAAGAACGGATTAGCTACCCGTGCCCACCTTCTAATGAGACTAACCCTCCAACTCATACATTGTTTAATGTCCCTTGATGCTTACCGAAGGATGATTGCTATGATAACTATTATGATCCCGTTGATTCTTTTGAAATATCCCTTTTTGATGATGCTTGCTATGCTTGTGGCCGAGATGCCAATATGAATTATGCTTATGGAGATGAACTTGCTATAGTTCCTTATGTTAAACATGAAATTGTTGCTATTGCACCCACGCATGATAGTCCTATTATCTTTTTGAATTCTCCCAACTACACTATATCGGAGAAGTTTACCCTTATTAAGGATTATATTGATGGGTTGCGTTGATGATTTTTATAGATATAATATGCATGTGCTTGCTGCTCCTACTTGCAATTATTATGAGAGAGGAACTACATCTCCGCCTCTTTATGTTTCCAACATGAAAAAATTGTAAGAAACTGTTTATACTATGCATTGGCCTTTACTATGTGTGCATGAATTGTTCTTTTATTACATGCCGATGCATAGGAAGAGAGTTAGACTTCGTCATTACATGATATATGTTACTTTGTGCTCACTACTAAATTACAAATCATTGTTAATTAAAATTGTCTTTGATATACCTTGGGATCCGGGTGGATCCATTACTTGAGCACTATATGCCTAGCTTAATGGCTTTAAAGAAAGCACTGCCGGGGAGACAACCAGGAAGTTTTAGAGACTCATTTATTTCTATTGTGTGCTTTTATAAAGTTTAAAAACAAAAAAAATAAAGTGGGGAACCCAAAACTTTTTCAAAAAGGAAAGTGAAAGTGAGAGAGACAAGCATTGTTGAAGTGGGGGAGCTCCTTGAACTTTGTTCATGCTCACGGAATCTTTGTGAATCTTGCTTACAGAAACTTTTAAACAAAAATAATTATCCCCTTCTACAATTCCATTGTATAATAAAAATAATGTGCCAAGGTTTGCCTTTACGATGTTTACAATTCTTGTTGGTTTGTGCGGTGCAGGACAGAAACTTTGGCTGTAGTGCGTGATTTTACATTGTTTACTGGAATGCCAAACGGTTCTGAAACTTTTTGCACTGTCTTTATATACAAATTGTTTATTTTTCCTAATTTTGGAAGAATTTTTTGAGTACCATAGGTATGGTGAATGTTCAGATTACTACAGACTGTCCTGTTTAAGACAGATTATGTTTTTGATGCATAGTTTGCTTGTTTTGATTAAACTATCAATTTCTATCAGTGGATTAAGCCATGGAGAAGTTATACTACAGTAGCTACAATGCAAAAAAATATGAATTGGTTTCCAACAGTACTTAGAGTAGTGATTTGCTTCATTATACTAACGGATCTTACCGAGTTTTCTATTGAGTTTTGTGTGATTGAAGTTTTCATGTTTTGGGAGAGATCACGATGGATGAAGGAATAAGGAGTGGCAAGAGCCTAATCTTGGGGATGCCTGAGGCACCCCAAGGAAGTATTCAAGGACTCCCAAGCAACCAAGCTTGGGGATGCCCCGTAAGGCATCCCCTCTTTCTTCTAACGATCATCGGTAATTTCACTTGGAGCTATATTTTTATTCGTCACATGATATGCGTAAATCTTGGAGCGTCTTTTGCATTTAGTTTTCACTTTTCTTTTGTGCACCATGCTGGCATGATATAGTCCTTGGTTGATTTATAGAATGCTCATTGCACTTCACTTAAATCTTTTGAGTATGGCTTTATAGAATGCTTCATGTGCTTCGCTTATATCATTTGAAGTTTGGATTGCCTGTTTCTCTTCACATAGAAAACCACCATTTGTAGAATGCTCTTTTTCTTCACTTGTATTTGTTAGAGCATGGGAATATCTTTTGTATAAAGAATTAAACTCTCTTGTTTCACTTATATCTATTTAGAGAGATGACAGGAATTGGTCATTCACATGGTTAGTCGTAAAATCCTACATAAAACTTGTAGATCACTAAATATGATATGTTTGATTCCTTGCAATAGTTTTGCGATATAAAGATGGTGATATTAGAGTCAAGCTAGTGGGTAGTTGTGGATTGTAGAAATACTTGTGTTGAAGTTTGTGATTCCCGTAGCATGCACGTATGGTGAACCGTTATGTGATGAAGTCGGAGCATGATTTATTTATTGATTGTCTTCCTTATGAGTGGCGGTCAGGAACGAGCACTGGTCTTTTCCTACCAATCTATCCCCCTAGGAGCATGCGCGTAGTACTTTGTTTCGATAGCTAATATACTTTTGCAATAAGTATGTGAGTTCTTTATGACTAATGTTGAGTCCATGGATTATACGCACTCTCACCCTTCCATCATTGCTAGCCTCTTAGGTACCGTGCATTGCCCTTTCTCACCTCGAGAGTTGGTGCAAACTTCGCTGGTGCATCCAAACCCCGTGATACGATACTCTCTATCACACATAAGCTTCCTTATATCTTCCTCAAAACAGCCACCATACCTACCTATTATGGCATTTCCATAGCCATTCCGAGATATATTGCCATGCAACTTCCATCATCATCATATACATGACTTGAGCATTCATTGTCATATTGCTTTGCATGATCGTAAGATAGCTAGCATGATGTTTTCATAGCTTGTCCGTTTTTTATGTCATTGCTACGCTAGATCATTGCACATCCCGGTACACCGCCGGAGGCATTCATATAGAGTCATATCTTTGTTCTAGACATCGAGTTGTAATATTGAGTTGTAAGTAAATAAAAGTGTGATGATCATCATTATTAGAGCATTGTCCCATGTGAGGAAAGGATGATGGAAGCTATGATTCCCTCACAAGTTGGGATGAGTCTCCGGACTTTACAAAAAAAATAAAAGAGGCCAAAGAAGCCCACAAAATAATAAAAGAGGCCAAAGAAGCCCACCAAAAAAAACGAAAACAAAAAAAGAGAAAAAATGAGAGAAAAGAGAGAAGGGACAATGTTACTATCCTTTTACCACACTTGTGCTTCAGAATAGCACCATGTTCTTCATATAGAGAGTCTCTTGAGTTATCACTTTCATAAACTAGTGGGAATTTTCATTATAGAACTTGGCTTGTATATTCCGATGATGGGCTTCCTCAAATGCCCGAGGTCTTCATGAGCAAGCACGTTGGATGCACACCCACTTAGTTTCCAGTTTGAGCCTTCATACACTTATAGCTCTTAGTGCATCCGTTGCATGGCAATCCCTACTCCTCACATTGACATTAATTGATGGGCATCTCCATAGCCCGTTGATTAGTCGCGTCGATGTGAGACTTTCTCCTCTTTTGTCTTCTCCACACAACCTCCACCATCATATTCTATTCCACCTATAGTGCTATGTCCATGGCTCACGCTCATGTATTGCGTGAAAGTTGAAAAGGTTTGAGAACGTCAAAAGTATGAAACAATTGCTTGGCTTGTCATCGGGGTTGTGCATGATTTGAATATTTTGTGTGGTGAAGATGGAGCATAGCCAGACTATATGATTTTGCAGGGATAACTTTCTTTGGCCATGTTATTTTGAAAATACATGATTGCTTTATTAGTATGCTTGAAGTATTATTATCTTAATGTCAAATGATAGACTATTGCTTTGAAGCACTCGTGTCTTAATATTCATGCCATGATTAGATTACATGATCAAGATTATGCTAGGTAGCATTCCACATCAAAAATTATCTTTTTTATCATTTACCTACTCGAGGACGAGCAGGAATTAAGCTTGGGGATGCTGATACATCTCCACCGTATCTATAATTTTTGATTGTTCCATGCCAATATTCTACAACTTCCATATACTTTTGGTAACTTTTTATACTATTTTTTGGACTAACATATTGATCTAGTGCCCAGTGCCAGTTCCTGTTTGTTGCATGTTTTTTTCTTCGCAGAAAATCCATATCAAATAGAGTCCAAACGGGACAAAAATGGACGGAGAATATTTTTGGAATATTTATGAAATATGGGAAGAAGAATAAACGCGAGAAGCTGTCCGAGGGGGCCACGAGGCAGGGGGGCGCGCCTGTCCCCTGGGCGCGCCCCTGACCCTCATGGGCCCCCCGTAAGGCGGTTGCCGCTCTTCTTTGGCTGCAAGAAAGCTAATTTTCAGAGAAAAATCTGGGCGAAGGTTTCAATCCAATCGGAGTTACGGATCTCCAGATATATAAGAAACGGTGAAAGGGCAGAATCCCAGAGCGCGGAAACAGAGAGAGACAGAGAGACAGATCCAATATCGGAGGGTCTCTCGCCCCTCCCATGCCATGGAAGCCAAGGACTAGAGGGGAAACCCTTCTTCCATCTAGGGAGAAGGTCAAGGAGGAAGAAGAAGAAGGGAGGGCTCTCCCCCTCTCTTCCGGTGGTGCCGAAACGCTGCTGGTGCCGTCATCATCACCGTGATCTTCACCAACACCTATGCTAGCTCCACCAACATCTCCATCACCTTCCCCCCTCTATCTACAGCGGTCCACTCTCCCGCAACCCGTTGTACCCTCTACTTGAACATAGTGCTTTATGCTTCATCTTATTATCCAATGATGTGTTACCATCCTATGATGTCTGAGTAGATTTTCGTTGTCCTATCAATGATTGGTGAATTACTATGATTGATTTAATTTGCTTGTGGTTATGTTGCTGTCCTTTGGTGCCCATCATATGAGCACGCGCGTGGATCACACCATAGGGTTAGTTGTATGTTGATAGGACTATGTATTGGAGGGCAAGAGTGACAGAAGCTTCAACCTAGCATAGAAATTGATGCATACAGGATTGAAGGGGGACCAATATATCTTAATGCTATGGTTGGGTTTTACATTAATGAATGTTAGTAGTTGCAGATGCTTGCTAATTGTTCCAATCATAAGTGCATAGAATTCCAAGTCAGGGATGACATGCTAGCAGTGGCCTCTCCCACATGAAACTCGCTATCGGTCTAGTAAAGTAGTCAATTGCTTAGGGACAATTTCGCAACTCCTAGCACCATTTTCCACACTCGCTATATTACCTTCATCGTTTCTTTATCTAAACAACCCCTACTTTTTATTTACACGCTCTTTATTATCTTGCAAACCTATCCAGGAAAAACTACAAAGTACTTCTAGTTTCATACTTGTTCTAGGTAAAGCGAACGTTAAGCGTGCGTAGAGTTGTATCGGTGGTCAATAGAACTTGAGGGAATATTTGTTCTACCTTTAGCTCCTCATTGGGTTCGACACTCTTACTTATCGAAAGAGGCTACAATTGATCCGCTATACTTGTGGGTTATCAAGTACCAGTTGTATATCACTATATTTTTACATCAGCATGTATTTTGTTAATCGGCGTGAATCCAACCTTTATCTAATCTAAATTTAGTTGTAGCAAAATGTATGATTAAAGGCCACAATGTTGATTTTTGTAAGGAAAACTTCCTGGTAGTTTTGCATCCTGAGCTGCATGAGTGTATTATCTCATATCAGTGGGTTTGATTACTTTGGTTCTGTAGTGGGTTTTCAGTGTTTTTTTACTGTGTTGTCCTGTTGTATCCCTAGCTCTTACATCATACTCCCTCTGTCCGGATTACATGTCGCAGAAATGGATAAAACTAGATGTATCTAGAACTGCAATACGCGTAGACCCATCCATTTATTTCTGGATGGAGGGAATACATGTCAATATGTCATGCCTTTCTATTCTTTAGTACCTATTCCATCTCTGTTGTAGCATGTTTTATAATTGAAGCACCATTCTTCTATATAAGACATGCAAGGGGAAGACGACTATGTTAGAATCTGAAGGGTTACAAACCAGGTCTTTGCAAAAGATCCAAACGCCAAGAGATAATAAACCAACTCCATTTTTCATAGATACTGCTCCAGCATAGAGAAACCCAACTCCCACTGATAATAAGCAGATTCCAGTGGCCAAAGAACTAGTTCCCTCCAGTCCAGCAAAAGAATGTCAGCTCCATTCTAAGAAGCATGTGCGTACCCTCGCATCATGAAATTTTATAGCATGCTGATCATATTTTCTACATGTTTCTTACCCATCTCTCTTTTAGAAAATAAGGTTAAATGATAGAAGACTTCCTTCATTGGGATTGTATTCGAGGAAAATATCTTGCGGGAATTCTCTGTGCTCCAATGCTGATGTAAGTACCTGTTGTATATCACTATATTTTTACATCTGCATGTATTTTGTTAATCGGCGTGAATCCAACCTTTATCTGATCTAAAATTAGTTGTAGCAAAATTTTAAAGGCGCCAATGTTGATTTTTGTAAAGAAAATTGCCTGGTGGTTTTGCATACTGAGCTGCATGAGTGTACTATCTCATATCATGGACATTACAAAATTGTAGTGCTGCTCCGGTTGCCCATTCATTCATTGTGTCAATGTTGCTTTCATATTACCTTACCTGGCTGATGATAGTTGTGCCATATTGTGTTAATTTGGTGTTGGCTAGTTGCCCAAACGTTCGTTGTGCCAATGTTGCTTTCCTATTATCTGACTTGGCTAATGATAGAATGCTAGTGTCTTAATTTGGTGCATGCTGATGAAGATAAGAAGACAAACTCTGAAAACAGCAAGGCAACCCCGTTGTTTCTTTCCAATAAATCTAGCCCAGGTAATATGGCAATAACTCATGATTAATCTGTTTGGTTCCCCTCCTAATTTATGTTATGATGAAGTGGTTGAGACCGAGTCCACTATCAATAATACAAGCCTGCCAAAGTCGCCATCTGAATCTGTTCAGTATCCTCTGTCTCGAATGCAACGGAAAAAATGTATGTTTGTGAACCAATTAATGGCTGAAGGAATGATGGAAATGGTGGAGGAATCAGAGGTGCAGAGTCGTGCGACACAACAACTGATCAATGTTTCCAGAGACATTGTAGCAAAGCAGCAAGAACTTGCCCACATGCTTATGGGCGTCATCCGTGCTGAGGTTGCAGATTGTGATGTTGTAGATCGTTAGGTTCTGTTAATTTATTTGCACTGGCATCAATCTTTGATTGCCTAGTGGATGTTATTTCCGGTAATATATGCTGGATGTGCAACATTTTTCCTTGTATGTCGTACCTTTGCTTGATCGGTTTTGGTCCTGTGCATAATTGCTCGTCGTAATGGGCTCAAATTATCTAATTTTTCCTAAAGACATGTACGAACTTTAGTGGTCCCATTAAGTTAATGGGCCGTTACCAGGCCGAAAGTTAATGGTCGGCCCTCTTAACTCCCGGGTCGTTAACAGGGTGACATCAAAGCGGGCAACAAGTGGGCCCAATTGATTTCACGGGCTGTTAACAGGCCGTTACTAAGTTCGGGCTACATATAGCCCAACTATACTGTGGGCCTTTAGCAGGCCGAAAGAGACAGCGGGCTTGTACTGGACCATGAAGAGCATGGGCCGCTAAGAGGCTGAAAGTCAGGTCGTATTGTAAATGGCCCAACTGTGTTGTGGGCCTTTAGCAGGCCGAAAGAGAAACCGGGCTGGTATTGGACCATGAAGGGCATGGGCCGTTAAAGGGCCAAAACTCAGGTACGACTACAAATGGCCCAACGGATATATGGGTCGTCAATAGGCTGAAAGACACACCGGGCCGGAAAATTGGCCCAACACTTAAATGGGTCGCTAAAAGGCCAAAACTTAGGTCCAACTACAAATGGACCAACTGATTTATGGGTCGTCAATATGCTTAAAGACACACCGGGCCGGAAATTAGCCCAACATTTAAATGGGTCGCTAAAAGGCCGAAAGATGTACATCATGAAAATTGGCCCATCCACTGAATGGGCCGTTAACAGGCCGAAATCTCATCGGGCCGATATTGAGCCTAAATATATAGTGGGATGTTAATGGGCTCGAACTGATGATGGGCTGCAATGGTGTCAAATCTTTAACGGGTCATTGACGGCCGGAATTGCCACATCTCGTATGGGCTGTGGGCTTAAATGGACCTGAGACAAGTAGGCCTTGTATGGGTCGGCCTGCTAATTTTTACTGGGCGACCTTTTTCACCGAAATGGGCCACTGTTGGGCCGTACCACGTGTCGACCTATCATAGGCGCCTCATGTCCAATGAGTGGATGACATCTGTCCCAACGGTGAGGCAACACATGTTTCCTCCGGCCAATGATGATTTCACACATGGAAAATCCCCATTGGTTCGGGCTGTTAACGGCTTATCGGATCCAAAACTGGACCAGATAGCTTAACGCGTTCCGTTACGGTGGATGCCACGTGTCAGTCACCCTTGACGAAAGCACTTCTGTGATGCGCGATTTATCGCCATGGAAGTGGACACTTCCGTGATGATAATTTTGGTAATGTCATGGAACACTTCTACAACAGCACAGGTATGACTATCTTGATTCTGTCATAAAATCGTCATGGGGATGTATATGCATGACAAAAAACGCGACCTACTGTGACAAACACGTATCATCACGGAAGTGTATTTTTTTGTAGTGATACCTAACTCTACGGGCTGGCAGGGTGCATTTAATGCAATGCTCGGTGTCACATCACTAGCTGCCCGGCAAGGCCTGTCGGGCTTATCTCACCAGCTCCGCACTTGTTCTCTTGACACGTCGCTGGACAGGTGTCACCTGTGGGTTTCTTCTATAGGAGTTGGCTGTCATGTGGCAGATGCTGCCACTTAATCACCTTGCGGCTTGACACCGCACTGATTGACGACGTGGGTCGTACTTGCGTGGTTGGCGGGGTGGTTCAGGCCCCACAAGCCCCGGCAGGCGCTACCAGGGTGTCTTGATTGCTTGCTTCTGGTGGTGGCCTGGCCCCTTGCCGGGCTCGCGTGCCCGGCGAGGGAGGCCCTTCTCTTGCCGATATCATGTTCCTTTGGCTCGATCTCGATCTCTCTAAGCTGCATGTTGATTCTTCAAGTCTCTTGGTTCTTCAACCTCTGTCTTAAGCTGGTGCTCCAATCTTAATCTTGTGCATGTGCATAGTTGGGCATCATACCTGGGGTGTGTTGCATCGACTGGCGTCATCATCGAGAAACTTATGGACGAGAATGCCATGTTGCGCATCGAGCGCAGAAGGCTGGTGTAGGAATCCGTGGATGCTCTCAAGCAGCATCTTGAGGATAAGACAGAGATCATCGCCGCTCGCCGCGGAGACTCCTGCAGCAACGCATCAAGAAAGTAGAGATTAGTGAGCCAGATCGTTGTCTTCCTTCTTCTTTTGCCCTTGTGTGTTTTGGGCATTGCCGCATGTGGCTTTTTTTAATTATGTTCCTAAATATGTAAGATAATAATTATCCGTTGTCAACTTCCTTATATTCATCATGCTTGCTATAAGTCGCAGTCGATGCTATATAGGTCCGTCAGATCTTACATCAAGATCCATGAAAAACTTTCTTTTTAGATTTTCATTTTTGTCTCTTAAATCTCAGTCCAGTGAGACATATAGCCATGCCATAAAACAGGGGCTCGGGCGCCATTAATGGAGACGTTGGGAGGGAGGTGCGCGGCGGGTAGAGGTCAAAGGGCTCTCCTCCCGATCAGCACGCGCAAGGGTCTGATCGCATGCCTCCCGTACTCAAATAGCTACCCCGCACAGCACCTCCTAGCCAATAAAAAAAGGGGACGCGTGGCGGCACATAATTGGTAAGTAGAACGCCTATGGTTTCAATAATAGTTGTGTTTCCGATTTGTAACGTGACAGCACTTGTTCCAAAATGACTTTGTTGATTGTTAATTTGTGCGCCTTCGCAAATCAGATAGAAAAATTACCCCAACATGTTGGTGCCATGTCATGACACCATGCCAAGTTTCATGATTTTCAGGCGTGTTTTGGATTTACAGGAATTAAAAACAAAGTTTCTCAATCTTTCCGGCCGAGCCACGATGCCCAGATGTTTGAATTTCATTCCCATTTCTTGCATGGGACCTAGAAATTCACCCAAGGCACACATGTGATTTTTCAACCAACTTTGGTGCACTAGAGCATGTGCTTGTAGTTCAAATTTGAATTATGCACATTAAATGCCAAGAAATTTAATTAATGTATAAAAAGGCCAAACGAACCCGGAATAATTCCAAAATTTAGCACGATACTTCTATTTGGTCTAATCTGCCTGTGTAAAAAAATTAAGGCGGGAAAAGGCAAGGTACGTATGTCGTTTCACACATGGAGGTGACACATTCCCTCTCAGAACCACGAGCCTTCTTGAGGGAAGCTCCGCTTTGCAAGAAGCTTACACCAAAGCTTGTCCCAATTCGGCCAAAAAAATTACCGCAGCATATTGGTGCCATGTCATGACACCATGCCAAGTTTCATGTTTTTCAGGGGTGTTTTGGATTTTCATGAATTAAAAAACCAAGTTTCTCAATCTTTCCGTCCGAGCCACGACGCCCAGATGTTTGAATTTCATTCCCATTTCTTGCATGGGACCTATAAATTCACCCAAGGACACACATGTGATTTTTCAACCAACTTTGGTGCACTAGAGCATGTGCTTGTAGTTCAAATTTGAATTATGCACACTAAATGCCCAGAAATTCAATTAATGTATAAAAAGGCCAAACGAACCCTGAATAATTCCAAAATTTAGCACGATACCTCCATTTGGTCTAATCTGCATGTGTAAAAAATTAAAGCAGGAGAAGGCAGTGTAAGTATGTCGTTTCGCACATGGAGGTGACACGTTCCCTCTCGGAACCACGAGCCTTCTTGAGGGAAGCTCCAGTTTGCAAGAAGCTTACACCAAAGCTTGTCCCAATTCAGCCAAAAAAAATTACCATAGCATGTTGGTGCCATGTCATGACACCATGCCAGGTTTCATGATTTTCTGGCATGTTTTGGATTTACAGGAATTAAAAAACCAAGTTTCTCAATCTTTCCGTCCGAGCCACGATGCCCAGATGTTTGAATTTCATTCCCATTTCTTGCATGGGACCTAGAAATTCACCCATGGACACACATGTGATTTTTCAACCAACTTTGGTGCACTAGAGCATGTGCTTGTAGTTCAAATTTGAAGCATGCACATTAAATGCCCAAAAACTCAATTAATGTATAAAAAAGGCCAAACGAACCTGGAATAATTCCAAAATTTAGCATGATACTTCTATTTGGTATAATCTACCTGTGTAAAAAAATTAAGGCAGGAGAAGGCTGTGTACGTATGTCGTTTCGCACACGGAGGTGGCACGTTCCCTCTCGGAACCACAGGCCTTCATGAGGGAAGCTCTGATTTGCAAGAAGCTTATACCAAAGCTTCTCCTAATTTGTCCCAAAATTTTACCGCAGCATGTTGGTGCTATGTCATGACACCATGCCAAGTTTCATGATTTTTAGGCATGTTTTGGATTTACAGGAATTAAAAAACCAAGTTTCTCAATATTTCCAACCGAGCCATGATGCCTAGATGTTTGTATTTCATTCCCATTTCTTGCATGGGACCTATAAATTCACCCAAAGACACACATGTGATTTTTCAACAAACTTTGGTGCACTGGAGCATGTGCTTGTAGTTCAAATTTGAATTATGCACATTAAATGCCGAGAAACTCAATTAATGCATAAAAATGCCAAACGAACCCGGAATAATTCCAAATTTAAACACGACACTCATGTACTAGTTGCATGTTCACTATACGTAAATATTCTAGCAATTCAAACACCATCCTTTCCCTCCGTAACACCATTTTGTCTTTCAAAACATAATGAAAAAATCAGGTATACCACAAACAGTTTACTAGAAAGAATCGTGTGGGATGCGATATAAAATATCTTGGCGCACCGTCTTGTCTGGCTTACGCATGAACCTTCACCGTCTACAGTCCACCGCCCCCGCTTGAACCACACTTGCGCGCTAGTTTCTCGCGGCACCGAGCGAAAAAAAATTGCCACCGCGGAAATATCTATCACCTCGCCCCCTCCCTCCCACCAAAAGCCACATTTCCACTGTTCGTCCTTGCTTTCCAATTTCAAACCTTCACTGTTGCTTACTGGCAACTCAGCCTCCTCACCGGTGACCCTTCTTCTTGTAGTGTCGCCTCCTCGCCGGCTACCCTTCTTCTTGCAACGCCGCCTCCTTACCGGCGACCCTTCTTCTTGCGGCGCCGCCTCCTTGCCGGTGACCCTTCTTCTTGCTGCGCAGCCTCCTCGCCGCCGACCCTTCTTCTTGCTGCACGGCCTCATCGATATGGTCAGGTAATCCACACCCCACCCACACCATCCTCCTCCATTCCCGTCCCACATGCCCCGGCCGACGGCGCTACACCTTCCGTCGAAATCACTGTCCCCCTCCTCCAATTAAGCACCGCCCACAGCCATTTGCACATAGTATAACATGGAGCTCAGTAGCATGCGGCGGCACGTGCGCACGAGATCGCTATGGCTGCCATGTGTGCCAACCGTCAGATCTTGGAGGAGCACCTCATATTCGAGGCCACCATCGACACCTCCATGCGGTTGTCTACTTTAAAATACAGTTTGTGCTGCTTTCTCGAGGCCACCGCCAGTGCCTTCTAGTGATTTGTCCTCTGTAATGTTAATATGCACTCTGATGTTCAGTTAACAATTTGGTCCTCTTAAATGTAATGTTCAGTTAACACTTTGGTCCAACAATTGCTACATTTCGTAGTACTGTTCTCAAGCATTATTTGTGTTGTTAACTGTCTTATCTTCCAGTACATGTTTCTATTCTGCAATGTCGTGCTCAGTTAACTATTTTGGTTCATTTTGTCTGTTGTCCATTTAACTGTTTGGTTCAGTTCTGCAGTTTGATTTTCATTTGCCGTGGGTACAATTTTTTATTGTTATTCATGTGAAATAAATCAAATTTGGATGTACTCAATACATATTCTACTGATAGTATGGCAACTCTCAGTTAACCTGATCAAGATCTTCCTTATGTGTGTTGCAGGGAAACAATCGGAGACATTGTGGTTTACCATCGAGGCTTCATCAAGCATGGTCCTTTGGCTAATAGCACGTTATTATGCAGTTGCAGGGATCATTCTAATATTTAGGTTTCTTACAATTTGTCCTTGCACATGTAGGTCCTGCTGTCAGAGGCTTAGACCCACTATTCGACCCATTTTGCATATGGGGAAATGAGATGTCCATGAATATCAATCGAGTCAAGAAACTCAGAAAGATTGTTAGGATGAAGAAACTTGCGACGAATAATTGCAAGATCTTTGTTTGCACAATGAAGAAGACATCAGTCAACTATAGGATGGTACTAACTCTTTTACCTTGTTTTTACCCCTTGCGCCATTTTAAAATTTATAACAGCGATTTATGCATTCAGTACTTTTCAAAGCAGTTCATTGATGATTACCTCTCAAACCACCTGCATGGTCAAGAGGCAAGGAAGGTATTCATTCAACACCCACGGTACAATATTGAAGTCTTGTTGAAGAGGACGAAGGTTGGGCGGGCAATTATCTGTAGCCACTGGCCTAAAGTTGCAAGGACATTCAACATCACTGAAGGCTCAATATTTGCCTTCCGCTTCTGCAGTTTCCCAGATGAGGTTCATCTGTCTATTTACCACAGTGTATGATGCTACTTTCCAAAGGTTTTTGATGATGCATGTGAAACTTGGTGCTGTTGTGTAATGGCGTAACTGAGTGCCGAAGCTATCTGATGTAATTCGATTATGAAATCCTGGTTGTTGTTATACGGATATGAAATATCTGGTGTGTTTTATAATAAATATCAATTTGATTAGTACATGGATTATCATGAATAGGCTAATTACCCTGCTTATTGGGGTTTTCTATTGCAGACGGTTACTCAGACAGCACCGTGGGCGATGAACTCAAACAACCCGCACGGTTTCTAGAAAGTAGGCGTGTTCGATCAACTAACAATCACACACGGCTTCTGACAGAGAACTGTTTGCGTTAGGCCACCTTGCATAAACGTTTCCACACAAAGAACTGTGTGATATACATACGAACGAAAATGATTTTCTCGGATTCACCGTGTAGGATGTACATACGAACAGAAACAATTGGGTTTTGATGCCCCGCCGGATCGCACATGAGATCATTTTGCCCCAACCAGTGAGTTAGGAGGGCCTATCCCCGACGGTTTCTGGGTCGTGTGGGAAGGACCCCCCTATCGCCCACACTCACTTGGCGATGGTTCCAAACGCCATCGTGGAAAGGGGTTAAAAACCGTTTGTATAGCACATCGTTGTACCAGTGAGAGCACCACTTTTATTTGTATGCATTGTTATTAATTGATATTGAGTATAACTATGAGTGGATCTCTTTTACCATGAATTACAATGTCTAGTCAGTCCTTGATCTCCAAGGGTGCTTTGCATTTATATTTTGCGGTCTCAGAAAGGGATAGCGAGATTCCATCTTGTTATATCATATCATTGTTTTGAAAAAGTGTTGTCATTCAAGATTTATTATTATTGCTCGCTAGTTGATTATGTCATTGATATGATTAAATTGGAGACCTAAATGTTATTGTGAATATGGTTAGTTCATAATATTCACTGAAAACCTGAATGCTGGCTTTACATATTTGCAACAACAAGATCAAACCAAGTTTGTAAAAGTTTTTCTTTATCACTTTGAGTTTGTCAACTGAATTGCTTGAGGACAAGCAATGGGTTAAGCTTGGGGAGTTGATACGTCTCCATCGTATCTACTTGTCCAAGCTCGTTTGCCCTTATTTTGGACTCTAATTTGCATGATTTGAATGGAACTAACCAGGATTGACGCTATTTTTAGCAGAATTGCCTTGGTGTTATTTTCGTGTAGAAATAAAAGTTCTTGAAATGACCTGAAAATTTACGGAGAACATTTTTTGAATAAATAAATAATATTGGCGAAAGAATCAACGAAGGGGACCCACCTTCTATCCACAAGGGTGGACGGCATGCCCTACCCCCCTGGGCGCGCCCCCTACCTTGTGGGTCCCCTGGACCTCCACCGACCTCAACTCCAACTCTATATATTCACTTTCGAGGAGAAAAATCAGAGAGAAGGATTCATCGCGTTTTATGATACGGAGCCGCCGCGACCTCCCGTTCTTCATCGAGAGGGCCGATCTGGAGCCTGTTTGGGGCTCCGGAGAGGGGGATTCGTTGCCATCATCATCACCAACCTTCCTCCATCACCAATTTCATGATGCTCACCGCCGTGCGTGAGTAATTCCCTCGTAGGCTTTCAGGACGGTGATGGGTTGGATGAGATTTATCATGTAATTGAGTTAGTTTTGTTAGGGTTTGATCCCTAGTATCCACTATGTTCTGAGATTGATGTTGCTATGACTTTGCTATGCTTAATGCTTGTCACTAGGGCCCGAGTGCCATGATTTCAGATCTAAACCTATTATGTTTTCATGAATATATTTGTGTTCTTGATCCTATATTGCAAGTTGTAGACACCTATTACGAGTTATGATATGCATACCCCAAGGTGACTAATTGGGATTCTTTCCGGTGATTGCCGTAGTTTGAGGAGTTCATGTATTCACTAAGTGCTAATGCTTTGATCCGGTTCTCTATTAAAAGGAGGCATTAATATCCCTTAGTTTCCATTAGGACCCCGCTGCCATGGGAGGGTAGGACAAAATATGCCATGCAAGTTCTTTTCCATAAGCATGTATGACTATATTCGGAATACATGCCTACATTATATTGATGATTTGGAGCTAGTTCTGTGTCACGCTAGGTTATAACTGTTTCATGATGAATGCCATCCGACATAATTATCCATCATTGATCCATTTCCTACGAGCTTTTCACATATTGATCTTTTTCTACGTTACTTTGTCGTTGCTACTGTTATAATTGCTACAAAACTGCTATTGTCACTTCTGCCACCGTTACCGTTACTTCCATACTACTTTGCTACTAAATACTTTGCTGCTAATATTAAGTCTTTCGGGTGTGGTTGAATTGACAACTCAGCTGCTAATACTTGAGAATATTCTTTGGCTCCCCTTGTGTCGAATCAATAAATTTGGGTTGAATACTCTACCCTCGAAAACTGTTGTGATCCCCTATACTTGTGGGTTATCATTGATAAGCCCCCTGCCGAGCTGCTGCTTCCGCCTCATGGCAAGCTCTGGCTTTATCCATGATCGCCTGAGCATTAATCATTAGGCCATAGGCCGGGTTATCATCACGGGGCGGGTTACGTCGCCGTTCACTGCTAGAGACTGCGGCAACTCAATGCGCCGGCTGTAACTGTGACTCGGATGGGGAGTCGAGTGCACACGATTACGGCTATAGGAATAAGCTGCTTGTTGTGCAACGATCATATGCAAGAGCTCAACCGCGTTCTGAGTCTCAACCGCGACTGGTGACTCACCGGTGATCGGAATCGCCGCCAGCCAGGTGCCGCTGCTAACATGTTATCCATCGGGTTAGAAAAGTGTCCAGGTGGCGTTAGGACACGCGAAGGCGGTGTCTGATTGGGGGTGGGTTAGGCACTTGTTCCTCCCTTTGTGCAGGCTCAGGCTACCGAGATTGAGCCACCGCCTGATTTCCTGGCACATCTGGGTTAATCTGAGGATTCACCCTTGCATCATGAGTACTTGGACCTGCCCCCAGTGTGTTAAACAGATTCATGGGCTCATAATGCAAAGGAAGGCAGGTTTAGTGCCTCTTACGAAGGACTGCGTTAGAGGCATTCTGATCCGGACTTAAACGCCAAGTTTCTGGCCTCACACGCACTGACTCAGCCTCGATCTGAGCCTATTCCGTTGCCATCCTAGTATTCTTTGTGTTAATGCCCTCCTGGGTCTTGGTTATCTCCTCACGGATCTTTGCAACCTCTACATTGCGCTCTGCTTGATTCGTCGCGGTGACCTTCGTTGACAATAGAGCTGTCAAGGTACCCATGAGATCCAGCAACACTTGAGCCAGCACCCTGCCTGTCCGGATCCACCAGCCCTTGCCGTGGCCAGGTCAGAGGCTGTTGCATCTGATGTTGAATAATTGAGAGCCGGCCCTATGCCAGCCATAAAGATAGCAGCCCTGCATGGCGGCTCATAGGGGTTCGAAATACTGTCACCATCGGAGTAGCCCCCAACCCCGCTGTCTTGAAGCTGATAGATCGACTTCGTCTCTCTAGTCGAGGATTCATCACCTGAGTAGATGAGAGTCTCTCCCCTAGATGCAGAATCTTCCGCAAGCCCTTGCCTTGTGCGAAACCTACAAAAACATGCTTCCGATCGGGTTGAACCCGGGTGGGTAGCGCGCGCCGAGCCAGCTCGGTGATGTCGGTGCAGATGTCCAGCTTAGGCTCTGATCCATCGACCTTGTCAATGAAGATGTGAATCCGGCCAAAGGGGGCCCGCTACTTGTACTCGATTGAGTCGGCCTCGGGGCCTCAACCAGCGTCATAGATGTAGAGCTTGCCGCGGCAACTCTTGGTCATCCTGCCAATGGTGTATCCCTCAATCCCTGGGAAAGAGCCCTCCAAGAACTCGAAACCACCATGCGCTGGCCACACAGCGAGCGCCAACTATCATGGTTTTGTCACGGCAGATGCCCTCATGAAAGGACTTAGGTATGAGGCCATGGCTATGGTGATTAGCTTAAAGGGGTTGAGCGGGACGAGAGACACAAGTTTACCCTGGTTTGGGCCCTCACGGTGGAGGTAAAAGCCTACTCATACCCTTGTTGCTATTGCTTGAGTATTGATAACAAGGGAGAGGATTCGCTTTACCTAGCCATCGATTGATCGTAACTTCCGTCTAACCCGCTATAGGGACTCGCCTTTATATACATAGGTCGAGGCCCTAGGCTTACGAGAGTCCAGGTCGGGTCATACTCTGTGACCGACCCTGGCTCTAAGCCACCTTGCCTTGCTAGGCAAGTCGTCGTTGGGCGGCTTACACCTCCTGGTCACGCGCCACCTCCGGTCTTGGGCCTTCAGTCGGCCCGCCTCGTAAGCCGCCTCCTGGCTTTCAAGTCTTGGCTTCTTGGGCCTGCCTAGGCTTCATTGCAGAGTCGCCAATTGTGTAACCCGACCCCTCCTGGGCGTGTTACACCATGGGGTTATATCCCCAACAGTCATAATAAAATGGAACAGTGGAAGTTGCATGGCAATATATCTCGGAATGGCTATGGAAATGCCATAATAGGTAGGTATGGTGGCTGTTTTGAGGAAAATATAAGGCATCTTATGTGTGAAAGATTGTATCATAACACGGGGTTTGGATACACCAGTGAAGTTTGCACCAACTCTCGAGGTGAGAAAGGGCAATGTGCAGTACCGAAGAGGCTAGCAATGGTGGAAGGGTGAGAGTGTGTATAATCCATTATTTCAACATTAGCCATAAAGAACTCACATGCTTATTGCAAAAGTTTATTAGCCATCAAAACAAATTACTAATACGCATGCTCCTAGGGGAATAGATTGGTCATAAAATATCATCACTTGTCCCTGACCCCACTCATAAGGAAGACAACTAAAAATAGATCATGCTCCAACTTCATCGCATAACTAGAGATCATACATGCATGCTTCGCGAATCACAAACCTTAACACAAATATTCTTACTAATCCACAATTATTCACTAGCATGAATCTAATATCACCATCTTTATATCTCAAAGAAATGCAAGGAATCGAGCTTCTCATATATTCAATGATCTTCATGAAAGTTTTATATCCCTCTTGAATACCCATCATATATTCCACAAAAAAAAGAAAGAATACCCATCATATTAGGACTAAATTCATAACCTAAGCAAATTGCCATACTATTTATAAGACTCTCAAAATAATATAACTAAAGCATGAGACTTCATCAATTTATTCAAAATAAAACCACCATCCTGCTCTAAAAAGATATAAGTGAAGCACTAGCAACTGCCTAGCTGAAAAGATATAAGTGAAGCACATTAGTATTCTAATAAATCCACGATTAATGTGTGTCCCTCTCAAAAGGTGTGTACATCAAGGATAATTGTGGCAAACTAAAAAACAAAGACTCAAATAAGACAAGACGCTCCAAGCAATACACATATCATGTGGTGAATAAAAATATAGCATCACGTAATTTTACCAATGGATTGAAGACAAAAGAGGGGATGCCATCCAGGGCATCCCCAAGCTTAGATGCTTGGTTGTCCTTGAATATTACCTTGGGGTGCCTTGGGCATCCCCAAACTTAGGCTCTTGCCACTCCTCATTCCTTAGTCCATCAAAACTTCACCCAAAACTTGAAAACTTCACAACATAAAACTCCACAAAAAACTCGTGAGATCCGTTAGTGAAACAAAGCAAATAACCACTTTTAGGTACTGTTGTAAACTCATTCCAATTTTATATTGGCCTTATATCTACTGTATTCTAACTTCTCCATGGTTCATACCCCCGATACTACCCATAGATTCATCAAAATAATAAAACAACACAATGATAGGCTGAACACAAGAAGCGTGCTTTTGAGAAGGCATTAGAGATCTGAAGATGATGGTAATCTTTGTCCCATGTTCCCTGCCCAACTTCTGGAGGACAGAGATCACCTATTCTTTAGATAAAACTTCAGCTCCAGGGTTTGGAATTATCTCCAGATCCAATGGCATGATGGGTTATTGAAAGTGTGTTATGTCGACTAGAGGGGGTGAATAGGCGATTTTTACAAATTCGTCACTAAGGAAATTCAAGGTGAGGAATTTCCTAAGTCACGAACAACTAACAGTGGAATAAGTACTCAGATGCAAGCGTAACAGAGTAGTAACACAGTCATCATGATGAAATGAAAACAAGCACAGAGTACAAGAAGCGTATAAACAGGATAAGTAGGCTGAAGACAAAGTTATTGAAGAAATAGGATTGAGGAAATTGAGAAAGTCTTCAGTCAAAGTCTTCAAACAATAACGATCAAGTACATCAACACATGAATGAGGAAATGAAAGGGTTGAGGAAATAGAACCATTAGCCTGGTGAAGACGATGATTTGGTAGACCAGTTCCAACTATTGTGACAGTCGTACGTCTGGTTGGAGTGGCTAGGTATTTAAACCTGAGGACACACAGTCCCGGACACACATTCCGCACCATATTCTCCTTGATCTAAGGTCACACAGACCTCGCCCAATCACTCATGGTAAGTCTTCAGGTGACTTCCAAACCTTCACAGACTCGGTCACTAGGCGATCCACAATTTCCTGTTGGATGCTCTAGACAATGACGCCTAACCGTCTGGAGGATGCACGGTCCTCAGAGGTAACAAGCATTAGTTCCACATAGGAACAATCTCTTCAGTGATGCTCAATCACTTTGGGTTTGTAGGTGTTTGGGTTTGGGTTTTTCCTCACTTGATGATTTTCGCTCAAAGTCCTCGGAGGATGGGATGCTCTAAATGACAAGTGTCAGTTTCTCTCGGAGCAGCCAACCAGCTAGTGGTTGTAGGGGGCAGCTATTTATAGCCTAGGGAGCAGCCCGACATGATAAGACATAAATGCCCTTCAATGATATGACCGTTAGGTGGGTAGATATTTTGGGACAGCTGGCGCATAGCACAGCAACGGTCGGATATTTGAGCTCTCAAATTCCTTAGGGCTATCATGTTCCTCACTTGTAGGCAATCCACACTGGTGAATTCCTAACTCCTCAGTCAGAACAAATTCCTCAGAGACCAGAAGATCTTCGTCTCTGTCACTGAAGAAGTTGACTGAACTGTATGAGATTTCCAATGGCTTCACTCGAAAGGATTGGGTAGGTGTACTATTTTGAGATGAGGATCACTTGGAAACTCTTCTTAGTTTTACCTCGACCCCTTTAAAAATACGGTGTTTCCTATGACTCAAGAAAGATAAAATAAAACTATGAAAACAAAATTCTTCACGTTTCATAATCCTCGCATGAATATCAAGTCTTCAGGGTCACACCAATTTCCTCACTTTCAAAGTCTTCAAGAAAACCAAAGTCTTCAGCTGAACACTTTCATTTTTAGGGGTCGAATTTCATCTTAAATATCAAACTCCTCATAGACTTATTGACTTGTGTACACTCACAAACTCATTAGTCCCTTAACCTATAAGTCTTCAATACACCAAAATCACTAAGGGGCACTAGATGCATATTGTAGAGTAGAGTCATGGAGATCTCCCCCTATATCTTGTAATTCATATACACATTTATCATAAGATATGAAGAATTTGAAATGCATGATGAAATATGGACTCTGACGGATTCAGCGTGCATGCATTAAGGCAGTTGAGGAATAAGCATGCTAAAAAGCAGTTCAAAAGAGTCAGAGCACCATGGGACTTAAGATTACAACTCATTGGAGCAAACACTTCAGAAGAGCAAGAGTTGTAACTTAACAAAAAAAGCCCATATATAGACCCGCTTGAAGACTAACTCAAATTTCTCCCCCTTTGTCATCGAATGACCAAAAGGGACGAAAAGTGAGGACTAACGCCCCTGAAGAATATCATCATGGTGTCGATGGAGGAGCGCTAGCGTTGTTGGGGTCGTCCGTTGGAGTAGGGCATATCGCGGTGTCGTTCAAGTCTTCAGCTTCATCCGTCTCGCACGATGAGGAATATGAGTTGGCGACCAAGTGAGGAACTTTGACCTTCTTGAATTTCTTCGAAGGTGGTTGCGCCTAGTCAAAGTCCTGTTGAAATTCTACCTCTTTGAGTTCTTCAGCACTTTAGAGGTTAGACAGAATAGCCCAAGTGTGGTCAAAGACTTCATGCAAGTAGTAGTGCTTCTTCTTCACAGTATTTTGAGTGACTATCATGTTCTGAAGAATTGCACCAAACTATCGCTTGACCCACTTTTGATTTCTATCAACTTTCTGATGTAGGCTGAGGAGAAGCTCACGATCAGTCATCACACACGGAGCAGTGGCTTGAGGATATTGCTTTGAAGCATTTGCGGTAG
The DNA here is from genome assembly GCF_003073215.2 of Triticum urartu. NCBI lineage: Eukaryota > Viridiplantae > Streptophyta > Magnoliopsida > Poales > Poaceae > Triticum > Triticum urartu. The sequence continues at coordinate 339,542,632 of NC_053028.1, forward strand.
TATCATGTATTGTAGAGTCGTCATTAGTGGAATATGATGCAGCTTTGCAAAATTGTCCATCCAATGGACGAGTGCCTTCATCAATGACAGCAGCCTTGCCCTTCTCATCAGCTGAGGAAATAGTCCTTTTGAGGGCTTCAATTGGTGGCAAGTAGCTGAGATGATTTTAACAATCGGCCTTGTAATGAATTGAAGACCTTGATCTGATGAATCTCATAATCCATGGAGCATAAGGCATCAACTCAAACGGTGACAGAGCAGCATTGGCCAAAGTCCTCATGAAGAAATGATGGTAGTTGATAGGAATACCATGTATGATATTGAATAGCAGATTCTTCATTATGCCAAAAACTTCTTCATCAGAGTTGTGGCCCTTGATCGGACTGAGGGTTTTGGTCAATATGCGATAGACAATCCTTTGCACATACAGCAATTCCTTGACGAGGAATGCGGTCCTTGGAGCTTGGCCAGGCTTCAAAGGCTTCATCAGCACTTGGATCAGATGATTTGAGAGTTTAGGTTCACCATAGATACGCCTTGCACCTTCAGTGGGAGGACTGACTGGAATGGCATGAAGCAATTCAGAGGTTGGTGCTTTGTAATGAGTGTTTTCGGTCATCCAGTCAGGCACACATGAATTCACATCTTCAACATTTCCGGTGATGTGCAGCGTTGCATAGAATGAAGAATGAGTTCTTCATTCCAGTCATAGATGTCGGTGCAGAAGTTGAGTAGCCCAGCGTCATGAAGAACACTGAGGACTGGGGTGAAGCATGGAAGAGACTCCATATCCACATGAGGAATTTGCTCATGGTCAAAGATCTTATCCTTATCAAACAGCAGTGAGGAATATAAATTCATTTGGCTAGCCATCCAGAAATGCTTGCGATGAAGTTGAGCAGAGTCATAGGGATTGTAGTCAGAGAAGAAATGATGCACAACAAAGAAATCATCAGCTTTGAATTTCTGCTTCTTGGAGTGAGGATTATGTGGCTTGGGCTGAAGATTAGCATTTGAAGTCTTCACAGCCTCTTGATGTACAACCTCTGGATCCACAGGCTGAGGATTTTCAATTGCAGCTTCATTAGCTGCAGCCTTGGCTTCCATTTCTTCAGCACTAGCGGCTGGAACTTCTTCTAGAATTGCAAGATGTGAAGCTTGATGTCCTTCAGAGCCCGTATGAATTTCTTCAATTTGGACCGGGGACTGAGGAAGTTGATGCAGAGGTGTTCTCAAAGGTGAATTGGGGTGATGACTTTCCCAATAGTCATCATTCAGAATAGGAGTTGTTGACCCTGTCGGATCACGGGTCCTGGCAAAACCCTTAAGGTTCGAATTTTGGGGTGTGCACGAAGATTCCCCCCTACTGATCCACGTCCTAGTTTTGCTAAGATCTCGCGGACTAACTCGACGAACTCACAACACAAGGGACACAAGATTTATACTGGTTCGGGCCACCGTTGTGGTGTAATACCCTACTCCAGTGTGGTGGTGGTGGATTGCATCTTGGGCTGATGATGAACAGTACCAAGGGAAGAACAGCCTACTAAGGTTGAGGTGTTCTTGTGCTTGGCGAACTTGTGTGTGTGAGGATTCGGTCAGCTCAGGCTTGCTTCCCTTGCTTGCTGCCTTTCTCCTCTTCTCTCTCCCTCCCTCTACTGAGGTGGCTAGTCCTATTTATAGAGCCCCTGGTCCTCTCCCCAAATATTGAGTGGGAAAGGAGCCAACAACGGCCAATTTGAAAGGGAATAGCTTGTACAGCTTATCCTGACAAAAGTGGTCTTCGCCTGCAAAAAGGCTCTGGTGGTGACGCCGCCTTGGGCTCCATGGTGACCTCCGTCTTGCCGTCCTGCTGGTCTTGGTCTCGTTGCACTGATATGGAAACATTTTCTTGATGCCTCGGTACTCCGCGCCTGCGCTTGCCTCCTTTGCACCAAAGGGGAAACAAGGACGTTGCGCGTGCTGGCGCCCGCCTGACACCCACCTGGTCTCGATTGTCATGGCTTACATCACGAGAACCTCGCGAGGTTTGCCTTGCCTTGATCTCTCCGCCCCTCGCGAGCCTGCCTGGCAAGGCCGCTCCTGAGGAGGTCTTGCGCCGTCCGCCTCGTGAGGGTCTTGAATGCCTTGTTGATGAAGATGGGTCGTACAGGCCTGCTAGCAAAGCCACGCCATGGGCCGCAGGCAGGCAAGTCTAGGGACCCCCGTTCTCAGAACGCCGATAGTAGCCCCCGGGCCCAAGGCGCGCTCGAGCTTGGCTTCGAGGTGAAGCCTAAGGTCAAGCACGAAGCGCCACGGGCCCCAACAGCATGCGGTCTTGGTCGAAGCGTGGTGCTTGATTGGACGTGGGCGTCTCCACTTCCCCACGCTGCCTTGGAATCCGCCTGGCTATGCGGCCCCTGCAACCTACAGAGTTATTCTTCCATCACCCGCGCCATACTTCCTCGATTCCTCTGCTTCCCCGAGACTCTGCTCCTCCTCCCAATCTGGCCTGCGCTCCGCCTGCTCCATCGTCATGGCGCCGAAACAAGCTGACAAGGGGAAGAAGCCTCTATCTTTTGCTAGCGCGCCTTTGGCCATTGAACCCGCGGTTGGCCGATCGCTGGTGCTCAATGATGAGGCCATGGGCAAGGTGCGCCCCATGCTCGCCTCCAGTTTCAATGAGTGGGGGAAGACGGCGGCTTGGCCTGCGTCTCACGCTCGTATTGACCGGGCAGCCACCGAGGTCCCAATCTTCATCAACGCTCTTTGGGTTGGCCTGGTCCCCCCCTTTCTCCACCTTCTTCAACGTAGTGCTGGAACACTATCAGATCCACTTGCTGCATCTTGACCCCCAATCCATGACCCTCCTTGCCATCTTCGCCTTTGTGTGTGAGGCCATGGTGGGCATTGCCCCTTACATCGCCCTTATTCGCCACTTCTTCTCGTTGCACCTGATTGATCCTCGGCAAAGCTCGGGGTGCATGAGCTTCCAAGCTGTGGCTGCGACAGCTGGCACAGGGATCGACTTCGAGCTTCCTCCTTCCACGAGCAAGTTTCGGACATGGTGGGTATTTATCGACGCCGGGGTGCTCGGCCTTCCGCTCCATTCTCCATCAGCACCTGCCGTTCCCAACTCCGGTTGGGGCCACGAGAGGCTCACGAGCTCCCGTCTCATTCCTGTCTGGCTCAGGCTGAGGAGTTTGAAGGATAGTGGCGTGACTGCACCTATGCTGGTGAACGAGTTCATCAGGCGCCGAGTCGCTCTGCTTCAGCGCCATTCTCTCCCGATGTGGGCTTTGCTCAGTAGTCAGGACCATATGAGGCTTCAGGAGTCCGGGCTCCCTCTTGAGACGCGGTGAATAGTGCTCGAGGTCCTGACAGGTGTCCCTTCGCCGAACGACATGCCTGGGAAGAGTTGTCTGCTATACCGCTGCACGAACAAGGTTGAATTTGTGGAGCACATGCCTTCCTTTGATGAGTGGGGGTTGCGCCCGGACGGCCTGGTGGGGCCCCGTGAGAACCCCGTCAACGTGGTTCCCTTCTTCTTCGCTGGCGCCGGGCTCGCCCCGAATGTGGATGCAGGGGGGCGAGCACCGCCGAAGGCCGGCGGCCCGAGTGTTGGGTGCAGATGTCGTCTGGGGCTCCTGGGGCGTCGTCCTCGGGAACTCATGATCCTTCCCCTGGGGTATCGGTTGCTGAGACGATGCAGCACGCGGCTCTCAAGGCCGAAGCTCCGGAGGTCTCGGGAGGTCGCACTGAGACGGCACCCGACTGCTCTCCGCAGCTCGGCACCCCTGAAGCTGTCCCTTCGAGCGCTTCTCCGGTCGCACCCCATACCGGCCGCCACGTCCAGCGCTTTGGCCAGCTTTGCATGGACTTCGAGGAGCTCCGCAAGAGGAAAGGATCCCCGAGCAGCAGCGGTATCTTTGGGCCGTTGAAGCAAAGGAAGTACATCGTCGTCGATGAGTAAGTACTGTACCCTTGTGGTTTCTTGAGTGCCGCTTTCCTTCCTGACGGTGGTCCTTCAGGGTCCCTTCTGCCAAGGTCGTTGCATCTCCTGAGGAGCAGCCTCCTCTCTCCTCGACTGCCCTACTGGCCTTGAGCACCCCGCGCCCGCGCACCGCTCCCGGCACAGGGTCGGTTGGAGAGGCGCACTCGCCTTCATGGCGCCTTGAGCTCACGACCTCGTCGCCCCTCCTTGGCAGCCTTGCTTGGAGCTTGGCGGGCATGCCCAGAACCTCTCCTCTAGTTATGGACGGTGGCTGGTTGGCTTCGGTCTTCAGCTCCTCTTTAGGTAGTGGGCCCCATCTAGTTCGGGCCCCTCGTGAGGCCCGGCTGGCGCCTGGGGCAGCGCCAGCCCCCAGCCCCTCCTGAGAGGGGGCACACCGCTCCAGGCGTCGCCCACAGCCCCCGTGGCGGAGGACGAGATGGGTCGTGCGCTTGAGTTAGAGCACGGGCGGAGCGTTGTTCGTAATGAGCTCTTCCAGGAGGCGATGGGCGTGATGAACCGACTCGGTGAAGAACTTGTGGGTGTCGATGCGCGCCTTGAGGCCGAGGGTCTTCGGTTGGCGGAGGAGTGGCACAAGTTGATGGTGGCTATCAACCTCGGCCGTTGTCAGCGTGATCTTGACAATGCGAAGGCTGAGGCATCTCTTAAGGTCTCTCGTGAGGCTTGCTCCAGAGCTTTAGAGGAAGCTCGTGAGGTTGACCGCCGTCACGAGGCTGCAGAGAAGCGCGCGCGGGAGCTCCGGGCCTGGAGCGCACCCCTGGAGCAGCAGGTGGAGGCGCACAAAGCTGTCCTTGCGTCACTTAGGGGGACGCTCACCGAAGAAGAAGAGATCCGGAGGCGCGAGGAGGCGTTGGCACTGGAGGCCGTGGAGCGTAGCCTTGAGCTTGAGCGGCTGGAGACGAGGGTGCGTCAAGTTGCCCAAGCGGAAGATGCCGTTGGTGCGCGCGAGGCGAAGGCTCAGGAGGAGGTCGATCGCCGGGTGGCCGAAGTTCGCGCGGGTCTTGAGGGCAAGCATGACCTGAAGCTGTAGCCTGCGGAGACTGGGGCTGCAGGCAGGGCCGCTGCCCTTGGGCTCAGGCTTGCTGAGGTAGAGAGGCGCGAGGAGGCCACGGCAGCCGCCCTGGTCACGGCGCGGGCGAAGTTGGCCTCCGCCCGCGCCGAGCTGCTCTCTCTTCAGAAACGGGTTGATGACGCCGAGGTTATTGCACGGCTGAATAGGGAGGAAGTGCTTCAGCGGCGGACATTGGAGCGCGAGCACGCCCCTATGCTCCAGGTTCTCAGGAATGTACCATGACCTCAAGCAGTCGTATTGGTGGACTCGAATGAAGCGAGAAATTGCTCAGTTCATGAATGAATGTGATGTATGCGGAAGAGTGAAAGCAGAACACCAACGGCCATCTGGTCTCCTCCAACCTCTTTCCATTCCAGAATGGAAGTTTGACCATATTGAGATGGACTTCGTGACTGGATTTCCCAAGTCCAAGCGCGGAAATGATGCGATCTTCGTTGTCATCGACAAGCTTACAAAAGTGGCTCATTTTCTTCCTATCAAAGAATCTATCACAACAGCTCAGTTGGCAGAGCTATACACCTCCAGGATTGTCTCCTTGCACGGCATTCCGCAATTGATATCTTTAGATCATGGAAGCATCTTCACCTCTAAGTTCTAGACTCCTTTCAGAAGGCCATGGGCACCAACATTCGCTTTAGCACAGCCTTCCATCCTCAAACTAGTGGACAAGTCGAGCGAGTCAATCAAATCCTTGAAGATATGCTCGGGGCTTGTGTCATTTCCTTCGGTATGAAGTGGGAATATTGTCTTCCATATGCTGAGTTCTCCTACAACAACAGCTTCCAAGCGAGTTCGGGCAAGGCCCCATTCGAGATTCTCTATGGCAGAAAGTGCCGTACTCCTCTTAATTGGTCAGAGACTGGTGAACGCCAACTTCTTGGCAATGACTTAGTCACAGAAGCTAAAGAAATGTGTAAAGTCATTCGTGAAAATCTCAAAGCCGCGCAATCGCGCCAGAAGAGTTACTATGATAGCAAGCATCGTGACTTGGCTTTCGAGATCGGAGACCATGTCTACCTCCGCGTCTCTCCAATGAAAGGCACTCGTCGCTTCGGTATCAAAGGGAAGCTTGCCCCTAGATATGTGGGTCCTTTCAAGATCATTGGCAAAAGAGGTGATCTCGCCCATCAACTTGAGCTTCCGTCCAACTTCACAAACGTGCACGATGTGTTTCACGTGTCATAGCTTCGCAAATGCTTCAAGACGCCTGAGCGCACTATCAACTTCGAAGAGATCAATCTCCAGGAAGATATGTCTTATCATGAGAATCCCGTTGCTATTATTGAAGAAACCGAGCGCAAGACTCGCAACAAGTCAATCAAATTCCTGAAAGTGAAGTGTTCACACCATTCCGACCGAGAAGCCACCTGGGAGCGCGAGGATCACCTCCATTCTGAATATCTGGAGTTTTTTCAGTCCTAGATCTCGGGATGAGATCCTCTTGTAGTGGTGGAGTGTTGTAACACCCCAGATGTAAAACCTTCTTTATTTTGGCAACGTATCAATTTTGGTCGTCATCCAATTCCTTGGGTTTATCATGGTTGGCTTCTTTTGGTTTCCTTTGTGTTGTTATTTGTTGCATTGTTATGCCATTTCCTTTTATGTACTGCTTTTGTCATCCATGTTTGCATTGTGATCATTTCAAGTGTTGCATTTGTGCTTCTTGTAATGTTTCATTTCATCATGCTCATCATGTGCATTGTGTGTTTCATGCATGATCACCCCTTGCATCTCCCCTCCCCTCCTTCTCTTTCTTCTATTTGGCAAGTGCCATCTTGTCCTCCTCCATTAATGTTCAACACTTCCTCACAATTTAGTCATCATGTCCTAAACCTCTCTGCTGAATCTCAGCCTTATCTAAGTTGTTTTGGTTAGGGTTTAAAATGGTTCGAGTTTGGATTTAATTCAAACTTGAATTATTTTACTTCCTTTAAAAAAGTCCAAACCAATTTTATTAAATAGAGCACAATTCTAGGACCTTGAGCATATTTTCATTATTCTCAAACTCCTCTCCATCTCCCCTATGCTTTTTTGTTTCATTTCCGTTTGAGGAAAAAGAGAAGAGCAGCAGCTAGCAGCCTCAGCCCTGCCGAGGCCTCTTCTAGCCGCAGCCCACCTGGCCACTTGCCTGTTCATCTCAGCCCACCAAGCCCCCAACGAGAGAGAGTCGTCCTCCTCTGTACGGCGCGCATCCAGGGTGCCACGTCGACGTGCTCGATGATTTGACAGCCGTCCGGCGTCCCTAGCCCCTATTTATCATGTCACCGGTGCCCTAGGGTTTCTCCTCGACCGAGCCCCCTCCTCTCCTTCCCTCGTCGCCGCCTAGGTTAGCGTCGCACGCCACGCTGTCGCCCTGCCCACCATGCTCCGGCCGAGCTCGTGCTCGAGCTCGGGGTAGTCTCTCCGACCGCGTCCAGCCTCTCCTGCTACCGTGGGAGGGTTCGCCGAGTACCTCTTCGTCTCCTACCACGACGCACACGACGCCACGGCCCCTAGATTGACCTCCTCGTCCCATCTTCTTCCTCTTCATCACGGACATCAAGTCCACCAGAGTTCTTCGTCTCCCGTCGTCAATCTACCGCATCCCCGGATGTATGTTCTTGCCATAGGTATACTAGGTATACCCAACTCACTCCTTGCTCTTTATTGTCGCCAAACGATCCCCTTAGGAGTTGCTAGGGTCGTGCCTTCGTCGTGTTCTCGATGCTCCGGCAAAGTCTGCATTTTTTTCTTGTTGTTTTGAAGATGTTGTTGCTACCGTAGCATGCCTGTGTGTCCCCGCTCTGGATCCCCTCTGTCGCGCTCCCGCAGCTCGCTCGCGCCACACGTTCGCGTCTCGCACGCACCCTTCAAGCCTCCCGCAGCTCCGACGAGCTCCTCTGCCGCTCGCTACGCCCGGCACCTTCCCTGTTCCGCTCGTACCCGAGCACACACGCACGCGCGACACCACGAGCAGCAGCCACGAGCTCCCGCGCTCTCACAGCATCCCGCACGCCCGCCGGTGCTCTGCAGCTGCAGATGTCATCGCCTTTGCTTGCCGTCAACGCCAGAACTTTGCTGCACGCTCATGGTGATTCCTAGGACCGGGTCTCTCTCTGTTCAAAGAGAGACGCGCCGCTACATGTTCACAAGCGACCTCGTAGCCCACTAGTTGCTCCCACGCACTCTGATGCAGGAGGTCGCGGGTTCGAATCCCAGGCACGCTACCTTTTGGCTTTTATTTTCTTTGGTGACGCTGACAGGTAGACCCCTTTGGTTAGTCACACACGAACCTAGGCCCACTGGCCATCCCCCAATAAACCCCTGTTTTCCTTTTTCTTTTACACCCCAGCGAATTTCCATTTCTGGAAAGATGCCATTTCCATTTCAGACAAGTCCATTTCTGGACATTTCCAAATAAGGAAAATGCCATTTATGTCATATTCCATTTAGGGCAGTTTTTAACTTATTGCACTTGTGATGATTTTTCTACAGCAACCCCAACATATTATATATGTTTTGGGGGTAGAAAAATCCTACCAAACCAGTGGTGGCATTGTTTTTTGCATTTGAGCAAGTTCATGAACATGTCATTTTACATCATGTTGATGTTTTGTCTTTTATGTGTATATTCATGCAAACATGCTATGGGGATGTTTGGCACATGGTTAGCTTCATTTTCATGCCTACTCCATGCTAGATTTGCTTCATGCCATGTTATGCTATGTAGTGAGTTAGTCAAGCTTGTAAAGATGCCATGTTGAATCTGTTTCTGCTATGTCTAGCATTTTCACTAAGTCTTTAAAACTGTTATCTTTTGCATTATTGCCATGCTGTTTTAGTCATGCTCTAGTGGTTTATAGCTTTAGCTCAGTGTTCATGTTTTGTCAAGTATCTTGAGTAGATCACTACCATGTGCTTTGTTGCTATATTGGAGTGCAGTAGCTTAGTTTCTTGTTGCATCCTAGATGGCATCGTGTTGTTAATCGCAGAATTGTGCCATTCTTGTTGTGCTTGTCATTTGCAAACCGTGCATCCGATTTTGGTGATCTTTATATCGATTTCGACCGAAATCATCTCATCTTTCCAGCGGCACACTTGGTTTGCCAAGTTGATGCCTGGTCCAATATTTTCCTTCTGGAGCACGCATATGCATTGCATATCACATCCTGCATGTCATGACGTGTTTTGCATCATGTTGCTTGCGCATTGCACCGTGATTGATTGGTGGTCCTTTGCTTGTGTTCTTGCCTTGGGTAGAGCCGGGAGACGAGTACGTGATTGAGGAACCTGTTGAGTATGCTAACGAAGGTCAAGCTTTCGTCAACTCCGAGAACTTTGCAGGCAAGATGACCATACCCTCGAAATCACTTCTATCTTTGCTTGCTAGTTATTCTCTCTATTGTTATACCACGATACCTACCACTTGCTATATCATGCCTCCCATATTGCCATGTCAAGCCTCTAACCCACCTTTCCTAGCAAACCGTTGTTTGGCTATGTTACCGCTTTGCTCAGCCCCTCTTATAGCGTTGCTAGTTGCAGGTGAAGTTGAAGTTTGTTCCATGTTGGAACATGGATATTGTCAGGATATCATTATTATATCTTGTTTACTTTAATGCATCTATATACTTGGTAAAGGGTGGAAGGCTCGGCCTTATGCCTGGTGTTTTTTTCCACTCTTGCCGCCCTAGTTTCCGTCATACCGGTGTTATGTTCCTTGATTTTGTGTTCCTTACGCGGTTGGGTGTTATGGGAACCCCTTGACAGTTCGCCTTGAATAAAACTCCTCCAGCAAGGCCCAACCTTGGTTTTACCATTTGCCACCTAAGCCTTTTTCCCTTGGGTTCCGCAGACTCAAGGGTCATCTTTATTTTAAACCCCCGGTCCAGTGCTCCTCTGAGTGTTGGTCCAACTTGTCAGTCGCCGGTGGCCACCAGGGGCAACTTTGGGTTGGCCTACCAGAAGCTTGGACAATCCGGTGTGCCCTGAGAACGAGATATGTGCATCTCCTATTAGGATTTGTCGGCACATTCGGGCGGCTTTGCTGGTCTTGTTTTACCATTGTTGAAATGTCGTGTAACCGGGATTCAGAGTCTGATAGGGCCTTCCTGGGAGAAGGAATATCCTTTGTTGACCTTGAGAGCTTGCGATGGGCTAAGTTGGGACACCCCTGCAGGGTTTTGAACTTTCGAAATTCGTGCCCGCTGTTATGGGAAGATGGGAATTTGTTAATGTCCGGTTGTAGAAAACTTGACACTTAACTTAATTAAAATGAATCAACCGCGTGTGTAACCATGATTGTCTCTTTTCGGCGGAGTCCGGGAAGAGAACACGGTCTCGTGTTATGCTTGAACGTAAGTAGCTTCAAGATCACTTCTTGATCACTCTGAGCTTCTCGACTGTGTTTTGCTTCTCTTCTCGCTCTCTTGTGCATAAGTTAGCCACCATATATGCTAGTGCTTGCTGCAGGTCCATCTCACTACCCTTTCCTACCCTTAAGCTTAAATAGTTTTTATCGCGAGGGTGTGAGATTGCTGAGTCCCCGTGACTCACAGATACTTCCAAACAGATGCAGGTGCCGATGATGCCAGTGCAGGGGACGCTACCGAACTCAAGCGGGAGTTCGACGAGGATTCGGGATGTTACTATGTTTCCTTTCCGAATGATTAGTAGCAGAGCCCAGTTGGGGTGATCAGGGATCTAGCATTTGGGGTTGTCTTTCTTTATTTTGGTTCCGTAGTCAGACCTTGATTGTATTCTGGATGATGTATTATATATTTATGTATTGTGTGAAGTGGCGATTGTAAGCCAACTCTTTATCCCTTTCTTATTCAGTACATGGGATGTGTAAAGATTACCCCTCTTGTGACATGCCTACCATGCGGTTATGCCTCCAAGTTGTGCTCCGACACGTGGGAGATATAGCCGCATCGTGGGTGTTACAAGTTGTAACGCCCCGAGACCGACGCGCCAGGTGTCTCCCAGTTGTTCGCCGTCATTGCCATGTCATTCTCTTGCGTGTTGCATCTTGTCATGTCATCGTGTGCATTGCATCATCATGTTTTAAAAACTTGCATTCGCCCAGGTTCCCCAGTTTCGTCTGTTGTCCGTTCTGAGCCAAGACACACTTGCACACGCCCGCGGCATGTCCGAAATAATATTTTATAAGTGGCCAGAAAATGTTCTCGGAATGGGTTGAAAGTTGGCATGTGGTGTTGTTATAGTGTAGATAGGCCGCCTGCCAAGTTTCATCACATTCAGAGTCCATTTGATGCCCCAACGGATAACTATAGCGACAATATAGTCGGTCAAATCGTTGGTCGTTTTCGGTCTCCGGAAACCGTTGCCGGGCTGCCTTCTCTTCTCTCCTCTCAGCTCTTCACACTCTGCACAGCCCACCTGCAGTCCATCTAGTCCCTTTCTGTCTGGAGCCGTCCGATCATGATCGAAGGGCCCCCAAACCCCTCCTAACCCTAACCCTAGACCCCCTACCCTATTTAAGCACCCCTCCCTTCCAAATTTGGGCATTCCTAGTCTAAACCCTAGCCCCCTAGCCCTCCTTCCTCGGATCCGACGCCGCCACCTCGGAATCCGTGTCCAACCGCTACTCCGCCGCCACTTGTCGCCTCCCTGCACGCCAGCACCGCCGCCAGCCTCGCCCTCCACCTCTCCCTGCTTGCCACGTCGCCATTAAACCTCCACCCGCGCCGCAGGCCCGCCGGGCCCATCTGGAGCCCGCCCGGGCCCGGAACCGCGCCGCCGCCCGCAGCGCCGGAGTGCTCGCCCCGCACCCCGTGCGCCTCCCACCTCGTTCTCATTTGGATCAGTACTCCGCCGTCAGCAGCGCACCTGGCGGACCTCGCCGGAGCGCCGTTTTCTGTCGAGCTCGACCCCTCCGTCGGCGTGCAAGCTCACCGCTTCGTCGGCCTCATCGAATGCCATCGCCTGAGCCTCCCGATGCCCACCCCTCGCCCCCTGCCGCCTGTGTTGCCCTGTTCATCGCCGGTGAACCTCATTGTCACCTGGAACGGAACCCCGAGGCCAGATCCACCCGGATCCGGCCAGGTCCGACCTTCCCCGCCGCCGGCCGATCGACCCCAGCATCGAAGCCTCTGTTGGAAAAGGCAGTGCCTAGGAGGCGCTTAGGCACGCCTAGGCGTTAGGCAATGGCCAAACGCCTCGCCTAGGGCATAAATGGAGGTCTAGGCAGGGCAAGCAAGGAATTGCCTACCCAAGTAAGAAATCATGCCACATACTGTACTGATATGCCAAACGGGTTATATTCCAATGGCAGTGGATGGTAATTAACTTATTTATATGGCCTAAACTAATATCAACACCCATATAATAATCGCAAATACACTACGAGTAAAAAAATATTACCGCCTAGGCCGCGCCTAGGGCTCTTAGGCATCGCCTAGGCACTAGGCGAAGGCTAATCGCCTCGCTTACGCCTACCGCTTTTTCCAACCTTGTCCGGAGCGCCACCCCACCGCCGTACGGGGTCCGCCGGTGCCGCTCCCTGAGCATGAGGAGGACGAGCGCCCAGCTCGCCAACCTCCGCTGTCACTCGCACGCACTTGGGCCCCATGGGCCCCGATGACAAGGCCCAACTGCTCCAAGGCCCACCAACTGGCCTACCCGGCCTCCTCCCACCGAACTGGGACTGGCCCAGCTAGGTGAGCGCCAGCCCCTCCTCTCTGCTGGGCCGCCAGCCATTTTCGGTCCTCTTCTGGTTTTTTTCCTTTCAGTGATTTATCTAATTTTCCAGAGGTTTACCGTTTTGTAGAAAAGTCCCTAAACTCCATGCATATTAAAACTCAACAACCGTGCATCATATGTAAAAACATTATATATGAAAAATGCTTAGAATTTCATCTAGTTTAATAATATGCCACTTTCACCCATGTTTAACATGTTTAAAATGTTGTTTGTTTATATTTGCTCATATGCCATGCTAAAATGCTTTAATTCATAACTAAATAACCGTAGCTCCGATTTTAATAAGCTTTATATGTAAATGGGGTAGAAAATGCATAGTTTAACATGGTGGTTTTACTTTGCATGTTTAATAACTCTAAAATTGTGTTTAGGGTAGAACAGTAACAAACCTAAAATGTGCATATGAGGATTTTCCAGAATTGTTGTTTGTTATTTCTGGCATCATTTAAACTTGCCTAGATAGATAGCTTCTTTATGCTTACCTCTTGCCATGTTTAACAACATTTAAGATTGTTGAGTACATAAACGAGAGAGAACTAAATAAGTCATGTGGTGTTCCGTCAATATGAAACTCGTTGCATATTGATCTCCACTTAATTTGTAGTATTGTTTGTTGCACTTTGCCATGCCATGCATATTTAACCGGACATGCATCATACTTGGTTGTGCATCATGTCATGCTTATGTGATGGTTCTTTACCATGTTGTTTGCTTCTTTCCGGTGTTGCTTCTCCGAGTTGGTTCCGATAACGTCGCGTTTGTGAGGATTCGTTCGACTACGTATGTTTGTCTTCTTCATGGACTCGTTCTTCTTCCTTGCGGGATCTCAGGCAAGATGACCGTACCCTCAAAATCACTTCTATCTTTGCTTGCTAGTTGTTCGCTCTATTGCTATGACGCGATACCTACCACTTGCTATATCATGCCTCCCATATTGCCATGTCAAGCCTCTAACCCTCCTTTCCTAGCAAACCGTTGTTTGGCTATGTTACCGTGTTGCTCAGCCCCTCTTATAGTGTTGCTTGTTGCAGGTGAAGATGAAGTTTGTTCCTTGTTGGAACATGGATATTGTTGGGATATCATTATTATATCTCTTATTTAATTAATGCATCTATATACTTGGTAAAGGGTGGAAGGCTCGGCCTTATGCCTGGTGTTTTGTTCCACTCTTGCTGCCCTAGTTTCCATCATACCGGTGTTATGTTCCTTGATTTTGTGTTCCTTACACGGTTGGGTGTTATGGGGACCCCTTGATAGTTTGCTTTGAATAAAACTCCTCCAGCAAGGCCCAACCTTGGTTTTACCATTTGCCTCACCACCACCTACCTTTTCCCTTGGGAGTCGTGCTCCTGAGGGTCATCTTTATTTTAACCCCCCCCCCCCCCCCCCCCCCCCCCCCCCCCCCCCCCCCGGGGCCAGTGCTTGTCTAAGTGTTGGTCCGAACCTGTAAGCCGTCGGTGGCCACCAGGGGCAACTCTGGGCTGGCCTACCAGAAGTTTGGACAATCTGGTGTGCCCTGAGAACAAGATATGTGCAGCTCCTATCGGGATGTCAGCACATTGGGCAGCTTTGCTGGTCTTGTTTTACCATTGTCGAAATGTCTTGTAACCGGGATTCCGAGTCTGATTCGGTCTTCTTGGGAGAAGGAATATCATTCGTTGACCGTGACAGCTTGTGATGGGCTAAGTTGGGACACCCCTGCAAGGTTTGAACTTTCGAAAGCCGTGCCCGCGGTTATGGGCAGATGGGAATTTGTTAATGTCCGGTTGTAGAGAACTTGACACTTAACTTAATTAAAATGAATCAACCGCGTGTGTAGCCATCATGGTCTCTTTTCGGCTGAGTCCGGGAAGTGAACACGGTTCTTGTGTTATGCTTGAACATAACTAGTTTCAGGGTCACTTATTGATCACTTCTAGTTCACGACCGTGCATTGCATCTCTTCTCGCTCTTATTTGCGTATGTTAGCCACCATATATGCTTAGTGCTTGCTGCAGCTCCACCTCATTACCCCTTTCCTACCCATAAGCTTAAATAGTCGCGATCTCGCGAGTGTGAGATTGCTGAGTCCTCGTGACTCACAGATACCTCCAAACAGTTGCAGGTGCTGATGATACCAGTGCAGGTGGCGCAACCCAGCTCAAGTGGGAGCTCGATGAATATCTGATAGTTGTTTTGTTTTGTATCCTGTTGATCAGTAGTGGAGCCCAGTCGGGACGATCGGGGATCTAGCATTTGGGGTTGTCTTCTTTTATTTTGGTTCCGTAATCGGACCTTGATTGTATTCTGGATGATGTTTGTTTAACTTGTATTTGTGTGAAGTGGCAATTGTAAGCCAACTCTTTATCCCTTTCTTATTCAGTACATGGGATGTGTAAAGATTACCCATCTTGCAACATGCCTACCTTGCGGCTATGCCTCTAAGTCATGCCCCGACACGTGGGAGATATAGCCGCATTGTGGGTGTAACACGCCCGCCTGGTCTCGATCATCATGGCTCATGTCACTAGGACCTCGTGAGGTTTGCCTTGCCTTGATCTCTCCGCCCCTCGCGAGCCTGCCTGGCGAGGCCGCTCCTGAGGAGGTCTTGCGTCATCCGCCTTGCGAGGCTTGGCCCCTCGCGAGGGTCTTGAATGCCTTGTTGGTGAAGACGGGCCGTATAGACCTGCCAGCCCAGCCACGCTGTGGGCCGCAGGCAGGCAAGTCTGGGGACCCCCATTCCCAGGACGCCAACGGAGTATAAGGAGCAGATAATTCGTGAGTAATACCAAGTTCATCAAGATAGTCATCAAGACCAGTATTCTTGAACTCGGTCCCATTGTCACTCCTAATGTGCTTGATCTTCACACCGAAGTTTGTTGAAGCCCTCAAGGAAAATCGTTTGAAGACTTCCTGCACTTCAATTTTGTAAGTGATGATATGCACCCATGTATAACGAGAATAGTCATCAACAATAACAAAGCCATATAAAGATGTTGCATTTGTGAATGTATTATAGTGAGTAGGGCCGAAGAGATCCATGTGAAGCAATTCAAATGGACGAGTGGTAGTCATGATAGTCTTTGAGGGATGCTTGGACTTGGTCATCTTTCTAGCTTCACAAGCTCCACACAGATGGTCCTTGAGGAATTTGACACCCTCGATGCCAATGACGTGCTTCTTCTTCGTGAGTGTGTGTAAGTTCCTCATGCCCGCATGACCTAGTCGTCGATGCCATAACCAGCCTTCTGAAGATTTTGCAAGTAGACATGTGGCAGGCTGTGGTCCTGTAGAGAAATCAACAATATACAAGTCTCCTTTCCTAAAGCTTTTGAAGACTTTGGAGTGGTCAGATTTCATGATCACAACACAACAATACTTGCCAAAGACAACAACCATATCAAGATCACAAAGCCTTGAGACAAACATGAGGTTGAATCCTAAGGACATGACAAGCATGACTTTGTCCATGTGTCGATCCTTTGAGATCGCAACCCTACCTAGACCCAATACCTTCTTTTGCCTTTTGTCTACATACATGGTATGCTTCAGATGCGATGGAGATAAAGCAGTGTCCATCAATAATTTCTTGTCACCGGTCATGTGATTTGTACATCCACTATTGAGGACCCACTCAGTGGCTTTGGGTTGATCATCCTGCAGATGAATTAGTGCATTTTACGAACTCATATACTTCATCAGTGAATAATATGACATCAAATTCATCAGTTGAATTTCAGCAATCAGTTCAACAGAAATAGTAGCATAAGGACGTGAGAAATGAAAATTCATTCCTTCATAATTAGCTTGCGTCCTTTCAAGCAATTCAGGTCTCCAACAAATTCTACAGGTGTTTAAGTTCGTATGGAGACCTAGCCTTGCACAAGATATTAGTTCTTTTTCTTCACCACCCACATCTAGAGGGGTGGCAAAGAATTCATCATTATGCGAGCTCCATAAGAAAAAGGTGGCATAGAAGCCAGTCCACTTCATTTCATAGAAGAGGGATTAGAGTAAGCATATGAATAAGCAGAGAAATTCTTCGAGGACTTATGAACATAATTATTTGAAGGATAATGCACATATTCATAGCCCTTGGTCTTTCCCTGCGAAGCAGAAGTGTTAGCACGATGATGTTCATATGAGGATTTGGATCCATATGAGGAATTTGATCCATGTGAGGAATTTGGTCCGTATGAGGACTTGGATCCATATGAAGACTTTGGTCCATATGAAGAATTTGATCTGGGGTTCCTATTCTTCATAGGTGGTGTCATGATGACATTCACTTGAAGCCTTTCAAGGCACCTTTTGGGAACCCAGATTTTCTACATAGGGGGGCCATTCCTGCAGTTAGTTCCAACATATCTAGCAAATACTTCACCATTCTAATTTTCGAATAGTTTATAGTCAGAGTCAAACGACTCATCAGAAGAATATGAAGATTCACATGTAAAGCTAGATAAAGTAGATGGATCTATGGGAGGTCCTTTCGTAGCAACCCATGAGGTTTTGGGATACTGCTCAGGTTTCCAGTAGGTCCCATCAGCATTGAGTTTCTTCTCAAAGGCAATACCCTCTTTCCTAGGGTTCCTGTTGAGGATCTATTTTTAAGCACATCACAAAGAGCCTGATGCCCTTTGAGGCTTTTGTACATGCATGTCACATACAATTCCTTCAACCTTGCATTGTCACTGATACTAGTGGTATCCTCATATGAGGAATTTGTGACTATATAGGTAGTTGAAGAATTTGCAGCAATAGAAGCATTTGAACTTTCAGGTGAAGAATTAGCAAAATCACGTTTAATGCTTTTCAAACATGGTGGGATGAATTCAACCTGAGCGGAACTGAATAGTTGAGCAAGCAATGAATCACGTTCCTTTTGAAGATCTTCATAACTCACCCTTAGCTTCTCAAGATCTTGCTTTCTTTGAAGAAATTCATAAGAAAGCTTCTCATGATCAGCTAAGAGAGTGTTATGATGACTCTGAAGGTTATCAAACTTAGACTGAAGTCTCTGAAGATTTTCAGTCAGAGTTTGAGTACGATCCATTTCTTCACCCAACAGGTCATCGCTTTTGTCTGGCATGCATGTTTTGAACCTTTTCAAAAGCCTTTTGTTGTTTTACAACAATCTTAGCAAGTTTGGAATAGCTAGGCTTGAGGTTTTCATCGGATTCATCCTGACTTGATTCAGAGGACGGATATTTGAGTGCTTTGGCACTTTTTGCCATGAAGTAATAGGTGGGAGCGTAGTCATCATGGCAGTCGTCAATAGTGTTGGGGAAGTCATTTTCCTCAGAGTTGAAGATGGACTTGCTGACGAAAGCAGTAGCGAGAGCTAGGCTCGCCACACCAGAGTCTGACTCCTCAGATGCATCCTCTTCCTCATTTTCCTTAGATTCATCTTCAGAGTCCATTTCCTTGCCAATGAATGCCCAAGCCTTTTGGAGCTGGTCTTCTTGTGAGGCGAAGACTTTGAAGATTTTCACAATGAGGACTTTGAAGATTTCTTCTTCTTTGAGTCATCAGAACTATCTTCCTTGTATTTCTTCTTCTTTGATTCCTTCTCCCACTGAGGACAATCAGTAATGTAGTGACCAGGTTTCTTGCATTTGTGGCAGGTTCTGTTCTTGTAGTCACAGGATGAGGAATCTGATCTCATGTCATCACCCCTTGAAGATTTTCCAAAGCGACCACGTCTTGAGAACTTCTGGAATTTCCTCATGAGCATTGCTAGCTCCTGGCTCAGTTCTTTAGGATCACCAAGGCTACTACCAGAATCCTCATATTCAGATTCGGAGACTGCCTTGGCCTTCAGTGCACATGATCT
Source organism: Triticum urartu (assembly GCF_003073215.2). NCBI lineage: Eukaryota > Viridiplantae > Streptophyta > Magnoliopsida > Poales > Poaceae > Triticum > Triticum urartu. The sequence goes on from NC_053028.1 coordinate 339,561,214, forward strand.
GCCATAGCTTGGGCCGTAGAGGTCTCTCTTCTCAGCAAGTTGAAACTCATGAGTATTTAGCCTCTCGAGGATATCAGTGGGATCAAGTGACTTGTAGTCTCCACGTTCTTGAATCATCAGTGCAAGAGTGTCAAATGAGGAATCAAGCGATCTAAGCGATTTCTTCACCACCTCATGGTCGGTGATGTCAGTGGCACCAAGCTCTTGAAGCTCATTTGAGATGTCGGTGATGCAATCGAAGGTTTGTTGAACATTTTCACTGTCGAGTCTTTTGAAGCGGTTGAAGAGATTGAGAATAACGTCAACTCGAGAGTCACGTTGTGTTGAGACTCCTTTGTTGACCTTGAACAGCCTATCCCAGATAAGCTTAGCTGTCTCCAAAGCACTCACTCTGCCATACTACCCTTTGCTTAGATGGACACATATGATATTCATCGCTTCAGAGTCGAGTTGCTTGAATCTCTTCACATTAGCATCGTTCACAGAAGGAGTGATCGAGGGAACACCATTTTCACAATGTACCAGAGATCGTTGTCAATTGCCTCAAGATGCATGCACATCTTATTCTTCCAGTAGGGGTAGTCCGTCCAATCTAAGGTAGGACACCCAGCCGAGACCTTGATCATGCCTGCAGTCGACATAACTAAAACTCTAGGTGGTTAAACCAAAATCACACAGAACAAGGGAGTACCTTGCTCTGATACCAATTGAAAGTGCGTTATATCGACTAGAGGGGGTGAATACGCAATTTTTACAAATTCATTACTGAGGAAATTCAAGGTGAGGAATTACCTAAGTCACGAACAACTAGCAGTGGAATAAGTACTCAGATGCAAGCATAACAGAGTAGTAACATAGTCATCATGATGAAATGAAAACAAGCACAGAGTACAAGAAGCACATAAATAGGATAAGCAGGCTGAAGACAAAGTGACTGAAGAAATAGGATTGAGGAAATTGAGAAAGTCTTCAGTCAAAGTCTTCAAACAGTAACGATCAAGTACATCAACACATGAATGAGCAAATGAAAGGGTTGAGAAAATAGAACTAGTAGCTTGGTGAAGACGATGATTTGCTAGACCAGTTCCAACTGCTATGGCAGTCGTACGTCTGGTTGGAGCGGCTAGGTATTTAAACCTAAGGACACACAGTCTTGGACACACAATCCTCGCCGTGTTATCCTTGATCTAAGGTCACATAGACCTCGCACAATCACTCGTGGTAAGTCTTCAGTTGACTTCCGAACCTTCACAGACTCAGTCACTCGGTGATCCACAATTTCCTCTTAGATGCTCTAGACCATGACGCCTAACCGTCTGGAGGATGCACAGTCCTCAAAGGTAACAAGCGTCGGTTCCACACAGGAACAATCTCTTCAATGATGCTCAATCACTTTGGGTTTGGGTTTTTCCTCACTTGATGATTTTCTCTGAAAGTCCTCGAAGGATGGGATGCTCTAAATGACAAGTGCCAGTTTCTCTCGGAGCAGCCAACCAGCTAGTGGTTGTAGGGGGCGGCTATTTATAGCCTAGGGAGCAGCCTGACATGATAAGACATAAATTCCCTTCAATGATATGACCGTTAGGTGGGTAGATATTTTGGGACAGCTGGCGCATAGCACAGCAACGGTCGGATATTTGAGCTCTCAAATTCCTCAGGGCTATCATGTTCCTCACTTGTAGGCAATCCACACTGGCGAATTCCTAATTCTTCAGTCAGAACAAATTCCTTAGAGACCAAAAGATCTTCGTCTCTATCAGTGAAGAAATTGACTGGACTGTATGAGATTTCCAATGGCTTCACTCAAAAAGATTGGGTAGGTGTAGGATTTTGAGATGAGCATCACTTGGAAATTTTTCCTTAGTTTTACCTCGACCCCCTTTAATAGTATGGTGTTTCCTATGACTCAAGAAAGAGAAAATGAAACTATGAAAACCAAAGTCTTCACGCTTCATAATCCTCGCATGAATATCAAGTCTTCAGGGTCACACCAATTTCCTCACTTTCAAAGTCTTCAAGAAAACCAAAGTCTTCAACTAAAGACATTCATTTTTAGGGGTCGACTTTCATAGTAACTATCAAACTCCTCATAGACTTATAGACATGTGTACACTCGCATACTCATTAGTCCCTTAACCTATAAGTCTTCAATACACCAAAATCACTAAGGGCAATAGATGCACTTACAGTTATCACCAAGGGAATGCATTCTGGATGCAAAAAGAGGCTTTCAAAAGCCTTTCTTTTTATAGGTTGTTTTTCTGGCAGCCTGGAACATCTGGCTAACAAGAAATGATAAGATCTTCAGATTCAAGAGGCCAACTTTTGGAGCTTGGAATGCTAGATTCATCCATGATATTACCCTCACTCCCACAAAATGAAGAAATCAGTTAAACCCTTGCTGATACTCTAGATCAATGCTCTGCCTTGAGGGGTCTATCTTGTTTATTCATTAGCCTTGTTGTACATAGGTAAGGTTCTATGTATTTTGTGTAAGTAATTAACATAGAGTAGATATCTTAAATAGTTTTAATTTCTTTGTAAGACCTCTGGTTCCTTTGGTTTTAATATAAGGCTGTGGGGTTGTTGCCTCACAGTGTTCAGTAAAAAAACAGAATCTGTCAAGAACAGAATAGTCTATAGTAATCTGGACTCTAGACAAACTTCTGTAACTCCAAAAATTCTTAAAACTTAGGAAAACGTGGGAACTTTATATATCAATAAAGTGGAAAAAATTCAGAATTTTTTGTCTCCAGCACATTAGATCAATTTTGTTAATGGGCGCAAAAGTTTATGTTTTCTGACATAACCAAATCAACAATCTTCCAAACCATCCCAAAGGTCTTACTTGGCACAAACACTAAACACTAAAACACAATCATAACATAAGTATAATTGCATAAAGTCATAAAAACATAAAATAAAAATATTGGGTTGTCTCCCAACAAACGCTTTTCTTTAAAGCCTTTAAGCTAGGCGTTAATAATTTTAATGATGCTCACATGAAAGACAATAAGTTGAAGCACAAGGAGAGCATCATATAGAATATGAAAAACACATATAAGTCTAACATACTTCCTATGCATAGGCATCTTATAGGCAAACAAACTATCAAGGCAAGCAGAAACTAGCATATGCAAAGAAGAAGAAAGAAACAATAGCAATCTCAACATAACGAGAGGTAATTTAGTAGCATGAAGATTTTCCACAACCATATTTTCCTCTCTCATAATAATTACATGTAGGATCATAATCAAATTCAACAATATAGCTATCAGGTAACATATTCTCTACATAATCCACATGCATGCAAAGTTGACACTCTTCCAAAATAGTGGGATTATCAGAAAATAAAGTCATGACTTCTCCAAGCCCACTTTTATCAAAAAAATATAAAATTGAACAATCTCCAAATACATGGGATTATTTTTACCTAAAGTTGATGCTCTTCCAAACCCACTTTCAATATTATGGCAAACATATTCGTCATCAGGCTTAAATAAATTTTCAAGATCATAAGAAGCATTATCACCCCAGTCATGATCATTGCAATAAGTAGTGGACATAGCAAAATTAGCATCCCCAAGCTTGGGGTTTTGCATATTCTTAGCATAATTGACATTAATAGAATTTATAATAACATCATTCCAATCATGCTTTTCATTCAAGGAGCTATCGTGAATCACTCTATAAATTTTCTTCTTTTAACACGTACTCGCAATTTTTCAGATTCACGAGTTTCAATCAAAACTTCATAAAGATAATCTAGTGCACTCAACTCACTAGCAATTGGTTCATTGTGATTGGATTTTGTTTTAAATATTAGCAAGTGGATGACGATCCATAAGCTTTTTTCTAATGTTCAATAAACGTACAATTATACCAAGCGAACAAGCCCTGGAGGCACGAACCCCTAGGGCGCGGCCTCCTGGCTTGTGGCCACCCCGCGGCTCTTCTGGCCTCCTCCCGAAGCTTCGTGGGTGTCTTCTTGTCCAAGAAAAATCGTCAAAAAGTTTCGCTATGTTTGGACTCTGTTTGGTATTGATTTTCTGTAGAAGACAAAAACAAGGAAAAAAACAACAATTGGCGTTGGGCACTAGGTTAATAGGTTAGTCCCAAAAATGATATAAAATAGCATAATAATGCATATAAAACATCCAAGATGCACTACTGCAGGATGGTCCAAATGCGACACTACGATCAGAGACCCTTCGACGAAACTGTGTGCGATGCCATAATCACAAACGGATGACGGATGCAAGACATTTGCGATGACGGATGCATCAAACACGATTCAGATTTTAGTTGCGTGTGCGATGCAGGGCATACGGTTCAGTTCAATTAATTGTTTGGGATGAGGGGGAACAAAAGAAACAGGCAGCCAGATGAAGGCATGTGCGATATATAGCATACGATTCACTAGGATGAACTGGGTGTGATTAGGCAACACAATGGAAATGGTTCAACTAAACAAGATGTGTGTGATACGCGGCAAACAGGTCCGTAATCAGAAATGTGTGCGAAGACCAGTAATAACACAGATGGTTGCTGCTAATAAGCAGTGTGATTTGCTCTGTCTACAGTAGAATGACATGTGTATATATATATAATTGAAATAAACATCCAATTACATAAGTGACTAAAATATGTACATCTCGTAGCTTGTGTACGCGTCCATGGCCGCATACTTGGCATGTTGTTCATCCAGTCTCTCATGCCACACACTGTGCCAGGCGTTCTTGTCCTTATTGCTCTCATTCTCCATCTTCATGTAGTAAGGGTCAATGATGGCCAAGGCGAGGTCACTAGGGAGTTCAGTTTGTTTTTGTCACTGCCCCAGACCTTGTAGTGGCGCTGGATGTTGACAAGATTCAGGAATTTCAAGCCCGAAACCTTGAGTGCTTTTAGATCGTTGGTGGTGTCCACCGCAGCAAAACTGTAGTCGGAGCTATTGATAAACCTGGAGAAACGCTCGCAAGGCGTTGTGGCCAGGTGGTAGTGGTATACAAGAACGTCATGTCGCATGCACTACTGGGCAACGGCAACCTTCTGATCGTGCCCGTCACGACCCATGGTGTACTCGAGGTCAAAGCTAACCACTTGCTACTTGTCGTCTACAAGGAACTGCTCCATACTTCCGATGGAGCTCTCCATCGAGACCGGATCATTCGTGTACACCACCGAGAGAGCCTTCCCCCTCACGTGGGTGTCCACGATGTGTTGCATGGTGAACTGCTCGCCGTTGTCGTCGGTGGCCGCTGGGAGCGCCATTGGAGCCACGGGGAGCGCCATTGGAACCGCTGGATGTCCTCTTTGTATGTGTCCTCATGAGTGTGCTTATTGTGTCATGTGAGATGAGAGATGAAGGTAAATGGCTGCGGGAATAAAAGGGGGCAGGGCGGCGTGGATTCTCGGCGCGTCCACATGGCAGTTTTTGCAACAGGTAACTACATCGTCGCGCCGCGGCCGGCGCAACCGCATGCACACGAACGTGCATTATCGTGCGCCAGCCCCAATCACTAGTAGCGCGCGTGGAGGGACAGGGGCAGAGCACCCGAAGGGACACGAGAGCAGAGCGCGCGCGGCGGGACGCGAGCAGAGTGCGCCACGGTCGCCTGAACCGCAAGCAACCACACACATAGAGCAGTTGAACACGTAGGAAATGGTCGCCTACAAGCCGGCCGACAGTTGAGTCACTGCGTAGAGAGCGGTTGTGTGCTACCACCTCCGTCTAGTCTATAGTCCCCTTTATATTATGTGCCATACTTTGCCCTCAAATTTAACCAACAAAATGTTAATGCATGTTATAAAAAGTATAATTGGAAACGATGTTCAAATATGAATCCAACTATATAATATTTGGCGACATGCATTCATATTTTATTAGTTAAATCATACTTATAAACCAGGATGGGGGTATAGTAGGTAATTAAATCACAAACGTTTTTTTTGCATTAAGATTTCATGCATCCAACCATAAAAACACATGACAACCTCTGCTTCCCTCTGCGAAGGGCCTATCTTTTATTCTTGTCTTATACTTCATACAAGAGTCATGGTGATCTTCACCTTTCCTTTTTACATTTTATCCTTTGGCAAGCACAATGTGTTGGAAAGATCCTGATATATATAGCTAATTGGATGTGAGTTTTCATGAACTATTATTGTTGACATTACCCTTGAGGTAAAAGGTTGGGAGGCAAAACTATTAGCCCCTATCTTTCTCTGTGTCCGATTAAAACTTCATACCCATAAGTATTGCATGAGTGTTAGCAAGTGTGAAAGACTAAATGATAGTTGAGTGTGTGGACTTGCTGAAAAGCTCTTATATTGACTCTTTCCGATGTTATGATAAATTGCAATTGCTTCAATGACTGAGATTATAGTTTGTTAGTTTTCAATGAAGTTTCTGATTCATACTTGAAATTGTGAATGAATTGTTACTTTAGCATGAGAAATCATATGACAATGTATATATATGTTGCTATTATAAGAATGATCATGATGCCCTCATGTCCGTATTTTATTTTATTGACACCTCTATCTCTAAACATGTGGACATATTTTTCGATATCGGCTTCCGCTTGAGGACAAGCGAGGTCTAAGCTTGGGGGAGTTGATACGTCCATTTTGCATCATGTTTTTATATCGATATTTATTGCATTATGGGCTATTATTACACATTATGTCACAATACTTATGTCTATTCTCTCTTATTTTACAAGGTTTACACGAAAAGGGAGAATGCCGGCAGCTGGAATTCTGGGCTGGAAAATGAGAAAATATTAGAGACCTATTCTGCACAACTCCAAAAGTCCTGAAACTTCACGGAAGTTAGTTTTAGAATATATAAAAACATTGGGCAAAGGAAGCACCAGAGGGGGGCCACCCACCATCCACGAGGGTGGGGGTGCGCCCTACCCCCCTAGGCGTGCCCCTGCCTCATGGGCCCCCTGGCAGGCCTCCGGTGCCCATCTTTGTCTATATGAAGTATTTCGCCCTGGAAAAAACCATAAGCCAGCTTTCGGGACGAAACACAGCCGCCACGAGGCGAAACCTTGGCGGAACCAATCTAGGGCTCCGGCGGAGCTGTTCTGCCACGGAAGCATCCCTCCGGGAGGGGGAAATCATCACCATCGATCCTCTCATCGGGAGGGGGTCAATCTCCATCAACATCTTCACCAGCACCATCTCCTCTCAAACCCTAGTTCATCTCTTGTATCCAATCTTTGTCTCAAAACCTCATATTGGTACTTGTGGGTTGCTAGTAGTGTTGATTACTCCTTGTAGTTGATGCTAGTTGGCTTATTTGGTGGAAGATCATATGTTCAGATCCTTTATGCATATTAATACCCCTCTGATTATGAACATGAATATACTTTGTGAGTAGTTATGTTTGTTCCTGAGGACATGGGAGAAGTCTTGCTATAAGTAGTCATGTGAATTTGGTATTTGTTCAATATTTTGATGAGATGTATGTTGTCTCTCCTCTAGTGGTGTCATGTGAACGTCAACTACATGACACTTAACCATTGTTTGGGCCTAGGGGAAGGCATTGGGAAGTAATAAGTAGATGATGGGTTGCTAGAGTGAAAGAAGCTTAAACCCTAGTTTATGTGTTGCTTCGTAAGGGGCTGATTTGAATCCATATGTTTCATGCTATGGTTAGGTTTACCTTAATACTTCTTTGGTAGTTGCGGATGCTTGCAAGAGGGGTTAATCATAAGTGGGATGCTTGTCCAAGTAAGGGCATTACCCAAGCACCAGTCCACCCACATATCAAATTATCAAAGTACTGAACGTGAATCATATGAGCGTGATGAAAACTAGCTTGACGATAATTCCCATGTGTCCTCGGGAGCGCTTTCCTTTATATAAGAGTTTGTCCAGGCTTGTCCTTTGCTACAAAAAGGATTGGGCCATCTTGATGCACCTTATTTACTTTTATTACTTGTTACCTGTTACAAATTACCTTATCACAAAACTATCTATTACCGATAATTTCAGTGCTTGCAGAGAATACCTTACTGAAAACTGCTTATCATTTCCTTCTGCTCCTCATTGGGTTCGACACTCTTGCTTATCGAAAGGACTACGATAGATCCCCTATACTTGTGGGTCATTAGCGACCCTCCTTCATGCTGCTCAGCCTCGTCTATCCAGGCAGGTAATCCACACCCGACCCCCATCTTCCTCCTTCCACATCCCACATGCCCCGACCGCCGGCGCGAGCGCGACACCTTCCACCCGAATCACCGACCCCTACACCAAATAAGCGCCGCCCTAAGCCATGGTGCACGCAGTATAGCCAGGATCTCAAGGAGCATTTGGCAGCAGAGAAGCAAATTGCGGTCGCACGCGCGGATGAGGTCACGATGGCTGCCATTCGTGCCGACCCCTAGATCTTGGAGGAGCACCTTGCCATTTGCTAGCTATGTTGGTTAAGCATGCTCGGTTTACCTGTTGTGTGTATTGCTCCTGCCTTTCCTTCACAAATTCTAGTGAATTGTGCTATCTAATTTTACCATGCAATCTGTTGCTCTAGTGTATATGTTCTATATGTCATGCAGTGTGGTGCTCACTTATTAACTATTTTTTTAATTAGTTGTCATCTTCAGTTAACTATTTGGTTCAATTCTGCAAATGTGATGTTCAATTCTTCAGGCTGCAATTCTGTATTGTCATCCATGTGAGAAATAAATTGAATTTATCTTTACAAAATACATGAGAAATGAATACAATTGCTATATTTCCAAGTTGTCAAGCATGCTTGCTTTGGTTATATATTGTGCAATGGGGTGCTCAGTTAACGTTTGGTTCATTTGTGTTGTGGTGTTTAGTTAACTGTTTGGTTCAATTCTGCAATGTGATTTTCAATAGTTGTGGGTGCATTCTGTTATTGTATACCACGTGAGGAATAAATTGAATTTGGCTATAGTAAATACATGAGAAACAAATACAGTTGCTACAATTGGCTCTAGTTAACTTTTGGTTAATTATCTGATCTTCTATTAGGAGTATGTTATATTGTGCAATGTGGTGCTCAGTTAATGTTTGGTTAATTTGTTGTGGTGTTTAGTTAACTGCTTGGTCCAATTCTGCAATGCGATGTCCAATTGTCGTGGGTAGAATTTTGTATTGTTGTGCATGTGAGGAATAAATCGAATTTGGCAGCACTTAATACATGAGAAACATATACAAGTGCTATATTTCCTAGTTCTTAGTCATGCTTTGTTTGGATAAATGGGTTTTCCATGTGGCTTGAATTAATCTGATGAATCTGCAATGTGCTTATTTTTCATCAACATATTTTACTGATAGCATGCGAACCCTTACTTAACCTGATGACTAACTACCTTATATGTGTTGCAGGGAAACAATTAGAAGCACTGAGGTTTACAATCGAGGTTAGCACGTGCATGGTCCATTGTCTAATAACACATTATTGTGCAATTGCAGGAACCATTCTAATATTTTAGTTTTTAACATTTTGGTCTTGCACATGTAGGTCCTGCTGTGAGAGGTTTTGACCCATTGTTCGACCTTTTTGCATATGGGGAAATGAGTTGTCCATGAATATCAATCAAATCAAGAAACTCAGAAAGATTGTTACGATAAAGAAATTAGCGACAAAAAACAAGATCTTTGTCTGTGCAATGAAGAAGACATCAGTTCACTACAAGATGGTACTAACTATTATACCTTGACTTTTTTTATTCCTTTGCCCCATTTGCAATATAGAGAAGATATTTATGCACATCCTTGTTTTCAAGCCTTTCCAAAGCAGTTCACTGATGATTACCTCTCAAACCACCTCTATGGTCAGGAGGCGGGGAAGGTTTTCATACAACACCCATGGTTCAATATTGAAGTGTTCCTGAAGAGGACAAAGGATGGACGGCCTATCATCCACAGGCACTGGCCTAAAGTTGCAACTTCAACATGAATGATGGCTCAATATTCGCCTTCCGCTTCAGCAGTTTTCCAGATGAGATGCATCTGTCTATATACCGTCTATGATGCTAATTTCAAAAGGTTCTACATGTTGCATGTGAAACTTGGTGCTGGTGCTGTTGTGTAATGGGGTAGCTGAGTGCTGAAGCTATACATGTTGTACTCTGATGTATTTCAATTATGAAATTCTGCTTCCTTAATGTGGAAATGAAATATATTATGTGCTCAATATGAATGTCAATTAGATTAATAAATGGATTATTAATAATAGGGAAATTAGCCCGCTAATGGTGAATTAGCCTCCTAATTGGGTTTTGCTATTGCAAACGGTTATTGAAAAAATACCATGGGCGATGACCTCAGGCAACGCACAAAGTTTCTAGGAATAAACTGTGTTGGATCAATGAACAATCACACATGACTTTCTCTTGAAAACTGTTTGCGTTAGGCCACCTTGCGAAAACGTTTACCACATAAAAACTGTGTGTGATGGACAGCCTTTGCCTCACAGTTTCTTCTATGAATAGTGTGTGATACATTCAATAACGCAAACGATTTAACTAGAAAAATTGTGTGTGATGTACCTGTGAATGGAAACGTTTTCCTTGGAGTGGCTGTGTGGGATGTACATACAAATAAAAACATTTAGCGGGGACTGACTGTGTGGGATGTACTTGCGACCGAAAACAATTTCTCTTGTATAATTGTATTTTTAGCTCTACTGTATGTATTTCCGTATTTGAGCGCTCGCCGGTCGCACACGACCTCATTTTGCCGAGCGTGTGTGCCAGGAGGGCATATCCCCGACGGTTTCCGGGTCGTGTGGGAGGGACCCCCCTATCGCCCACACTCACTAGGTGATGGTTCCAAATGCCGTCGCGGAAAGGGGTTAAAAACCGTTTGTATAGCACCGACGCGCACCAGTGATGGATAATATAATAGCATGGAACAATAAAAAAAATATAGATATGTTGGAGACGTATCACAAGCCTAGAGTACATTTCGGTGACACCTTCACCATCCTTCATCTTGAACTTATCAAGTTGACTTTGAAGCACATCCAACTTGGATTCCTTGACAGACTCGGTACCTTCATGCGTATCAACCAAAGTATCCCAAATTTCCTTTGCATTCTTAAGGCGGCTGATTTTGTTGAATTCTTCGGGGCACAATCAATTGAAGAGAATGTTGCAAGCTTGAGCATTGTATTGCAGCATCTTCAATTCTTCCGCGGTCACTTCACGTTTTGGTTCTTTACCATCTTGGAAGAAATCACCTTGCAAGCCAACACACACAATAGCCCAAACGACGGGGTTATGACCAAGAATATGCATTTTCATCTTATGCTTCCAACTAGCAAAATTTGTCCATGAAATAAGGACTTCTACGGTGATAGTTACCCTAGCTAGACGCCATACTCTCCTAGGTTGTGGAACCAAGGCCATGATCACCAAAGCTATGAAAATCAAGGCTAATGGAGACCACCTGTAGGATCGAAAGTATGTCTTGAGGGGGTGATTAGACTACTTGACCAAATAAAAATCTTCCCTTTTACCAATTTTAGTTGTGGGCGGATTTTAGCAATTATGACAAGTCAAGCAATCAACCTACACATGCAATTCTAAGAGTATAATAGTGGAATGTAAACCATTGGATATGAAGGTAAAGGGAAGGGTTTGGAGAAGGCAAACGCAATAGAGACACGAAGATTTTTTTGGCATGGTTCCGATAGGTGGTGCTATCGTGCGGCCACGTTGATGGAGACTTCAACCCGCGAAGGGTAATGGATGCGCGAGTCCACGGAGGGCTCCACCCATGAAGGGTCCACAAAGAAGCAACCTTGTCTATCCCACCATGGCCATCACCCACGAAGGACTTGCCTCACACGGGTATATCTTCACGAAGTAAGCGATCTCCTTGCCCTTACAAACTTCTTAGTTCAACCCCACATCACGATGGAGGCTCCCAAGCGACACCTAACCAATCTAGGAGACACCACTCTCCAAAAGGTAATAGATGGTGTGTTGATGATGAACTCCTTGCTCTTGTGCTTCAAATGATAGTCTCCCCAACTCTCAACTCTCTCTCTCTCTCACTCTCACTGATTTGGCTGTGGTGGAAGATGGATTTGAGTGGGAAGCAACTTGGGGGAGGCTAGAAATCAAGGTTCAAATGGTTGGAATGGAATCTCTTGATCTCAACACATGAGTAGGTGGTTCTCTCTCAGAAAATGAATGGTGGAACTGCAGGCACATTCTGATGGCTCTCCTCAATGATAAGAAGGGGGTGGACGGGTATATATAGCATCCACACAAAATCCAACCGTTACACACTTTTGACTCATCTCGGTGGCACCGATTAGTTAGACTCGGTGGCTCTGATTTGTTCAAAAATATGAACGTTGGGAATCTCGGTGGGACCAATTGGAATAACTTGGTGGGACCGATGTGCTAGGGCTTAGGGCAAACCTCATCTCGGTGGCATTGATTGCATCAACTCAGTGAGACTGAAGTGAAGCAATAAGGAAACACGGAGTTGGCAAGCCATCTCAGTGAGACCGATTGCAATTCTCGGTGAGACCAAAATAATTGCAACAAGTAACAGAGAGTTGGCAAGGCCATCTCAGTGGGACCGAGATCCGTATGAGTGTGACCGAACTGTCAGAATGAACTCGGTGGCTTTGGATGGAAAATATCGGTGGGGCTGAGTTGGAGTTTAGGGTTTTGACATATTTGGATAAGAAAGTGGCTGAGGGTTTTGGAGAAATATCACTAAGAACTTGAGCAAGTGTACAATTAAGCAACACCTCATCCCCTTTTAATAGTATTGGCTTTCCTATGGACTCAATGTGATCTTGGACCACTTAAACAAACATGAAGAGTCTTGAGCTTTTGCCAATCCTTGTCCTTAGCATTTTGAGGGGTCCACATCTGTATGTCATGCCATGCCAATCATTGAACATCCTGAAATATTTATCTTGAATGGACATTAGTATAATAAGATATATGTTGTTATGAATTACCAAAACCACCCGGGGATTAGTTGCACTTTCAATACCATATACAACTCCTCTCTTCTACTCCTGCAAGATGATGGTTGCAAGAAGATGTAGTCTTCAATAGGATGAGCTTCTCCCCCTTATTCTGGCATTTTTGTTGTTTAGTACATAGGTACTACCCCATTTCTTTGATACTGATGCATATGTAGTGTAGATCCGGTGTAAGTCTTGCGAGTACTTCGGATGAGTACCCATGGTTGCTTTGCTCCCCCTTTCATTGAAATCGGTTATCGCAACAGCTGGTAGCACCACGGATGCAGGTTTCCTCGATGGCGCGTACTACGTGGAGGCCGACGACTAGGAGTAGTTCGGAGGTCCTAGGTAGGAGGCCTCGCCTTTCGATCTAGTGTCGTTGTTTTGCTTAGCCTTCTTAAGGCAAAAACTTGTCTAACTATGTCTGTACTCAGATACTTCGTGCTTTGATTACCCGTGACCCGGGCTTGTAATATAAAGACTTATGGTTATCCTTTGTGTCATAGAGTTGTGTTGTGATATTGATGCGAGTCACCGTTCGTGATCGTGCATGATGCGTGTATGATTAGTGCATGATTATAAATGGGGGCGTCACACCCAAATTACAACCCAAACCCTGGCAATTCAGCCATCGCCGTCGACCCAATTATAAGCGGATGTCAACTCTCCAAGTTGTTGACATGCGTGGGCTCCGAAATCAACATCATGTATGCAGAGACAATGTGGAAGATGGGACTACCACTGATGGGCCTTCGCCCTTCCCCACTCACTTTCATGGAATTATGCTAGGAAAGAAGGTAGAACCCCTTGGTCAAATCATCATGGAGGTCGTTTTCGGCTCCAAAGACAATTTTTGGGCTGAGTCCCCTTCAAAGGGGGCTATCACGCCCTCCTCGGGCGACCAAGTTTCATCAAATTCATGGCTATCCCATGCTACACATACATGAATCTCATGATACCAGGTCCAAACAACGTCATCATTGTCGCTGGCGACCCTATGAATGCTTTGGAAGCAGGTCGCCAACCTAGAGTACGTAGAAGCTGAGCTCGGCAACTTTAACGACACTGAGGCAAGCACAACAACCAATAACATTTCCATTGCAACAAGAAAGAAGCCTCACCCAAACAACAAAGAGCCCGAGGCATGAGCGCCACCAACAGACCCATCCGGCTCCAACTGGGAAATGGTAACCCCCACTAGCTAGTAGCCAAAAGGAGGAAACACGTCAACCAACCCGCGCAGAGCCTGAAATAACGCCATGAGCGGAACACCAAACCGACTGCGTCATTTCCTACATTAGAATTTTATTCCATTTAAACATTTTTCATATTTTAGTTCTTGTTATCGTCCTTTAGCTCGATCATATAAAGTTAAGAACAAAGGTGTTCCATAAAAATCACTTTTTCTCCAATTCCAAACTTTGTGATTGCTAAAACATGCACACGACCGTACCGACCCTCATGCGAAATGATTAAAGGCAGAGTATAAATAGATCCTCCTATTTTCTAGACTCATAGGATGCATCATTATTTGGACCCCTTCACTACTGTAGGATGCTGCTAACGCGACACTATGATCAGAGACCCTTCGACGAAACTGTGTGCGATGCAATAATCGCAAACGGTGGTGTAAAAGAACTATCAAAAAGGTGCAAAACATATGAGATGGAGGATGCATAAAACACGGTTCATATTTTAGTTGCATGTGCGATGCAGGTCATAAGGTTCAGTTCAATGAACTGTTTGCGATGAGGCGGAACAAAAGAAATGGGTAGCCAGATGAAGGCATGTGCGATATACAGCATATAGTTCACTCGGATGAACTGTTTGTGATTAGGCAACACAAAAGAAATGGTCAGCCAGATCAAGGTGTGTGCGATATACGGCATGCGGTTCACTCGGATGAACTGTTTGTGTTGAGACAAGAGAACAGAAATGGTCCAATATAACAAGATGTGTGTGATACGCGGCAAACAGGTCTGTAATCAGAAATGTGTGCGAAGACCGATAATAACACAGACGGTTGTTGCTAATAAGACATGTGTGTTCTGCGATGGGATTGCATACAGAACAACAACATATATATACACACTTATAAGAACATGGTTGCATAACCAAATTAAACATCCACTTACATAGGTGGCTACTACAACCATGGCATTTGCACACACCAAAGTAAACTATTACATGCATAATTACATAGGTGGCTACTACACACATGACATATCCACACACCAATAAAGTAAACTATATATTACATGCATGATTAACTAGCATAAACGATCATCTGATCATCATCTACTTCTTGTGACACTTGCTCTGCTTGTGGCTCGATCCGAGCTCGTCGATTTGGGTAACGAAGCACTTCCTCATGTCAATGATTTGCCCGTGCATCTCGTAGCATGTGTACACACTCTTGGCCGCGAACCTGAGGTGAGGTTCATCCAGTTGCTGCATCCAGGCCCTATGCCAGGATACGGGACTTATTCTCTGGGCATCCTGCTTCACCTTTTTGTAGTAGGGGTCGATGATTGCCGAGGAGAGTTCGACCAGGGAGTCCTTCTTCGTGCTGCCCCAGACCCTGTAGTGGTCACGAATTTCAACAAGGTTCTTGTAGGCCAAGCCCCGTAACACTGAGCGCTTTTACATCATCGGTGGTTTCCACCGTGGCGAACTTGTAGTCGGTGCTGTTGACAAACCTATTGAAATGGTCGCAAGGCTCTGTGGCCATGCAGTAGTGGTAGATGAGGACATGATGGCGCACGCACAATTGGGCGATGGCAACCTTCTGATCTATGTCGGGATGACTGGTGGTGTACTGGAGGTCGATGCCGACCACCTTGTACTTGTCTTGAGCAAGCAACTGCTCAACACTGTTGATGTAGTCGTCCACCATGGCCGGGTCGATGGTGTACACCACCGAGAGATCTGCCTCCCTCGTGTGGGTCTCCACTCTATGCTCGCCGAACTCCAATGGAGCACCGCTAGACATCCCCTCTCTATGTGTCGCCGTGGGTGTGCTTGTTGTGTTGTGGGGCGCGATCGAAAGGTTGAAGAGACTAAGGTTATAATGGCTGCGGGAATTAAAGGGGGAGTCGGACGGCTAGGATATCGGCAAGCCCTAATGGCAGTTCTAATTTGCAGCGCGTAGCTCCATCGTGCCGCACGTAACTGCATCGCATGGCAACGCGCGCGGCACGACCGCATGCATATGGGGCCCCCGACGTGATCATGCGCACGCCCAACCGCTGGTAGAGCACGCGTGGAGGGACGCAAGCAGAGCACTCCACGGTTGCCTCAACGGCGAGCAACCATATATATGCATATAGCAGTTGAACACGCAAGGAAAAGTTGTCCACAAGCCCAGCGCGCCAACGGACGCGAGCAGAGCGCGCCAATGGACGTGAGCAGAGCGCGCCATGGCGCCTAACGGCGAGCAGAGCTTGCCAAGGGATGCGAGCAGAGGCCGGCACAGTGATACATCGCAAATAAGATGAACTGTGCGAGCAATGTCGGAGACATCAAGCACGAATCATATTAGAGTTGTGTGTGCGATACGTGGCATACAGTTGATCCATCCGAGCTATTTGTGATGGAATAAGCCTTAAATTTAACGAAACGCTTGCTGGTATATAACCTTAAATTTAACCTTTGGCTGGTATATAACCTTAAATTTAACCAAAAAAGTGTTAATGCATGTTACAAAAATTGTATAACTGGAAACTATGTTCAAATACGAATCCAACGATATAATCTTTGGCGACATGCATTCCTATTTTATTAGTTAAATCCTACTTATAAACCAGGACGGGGGGTATAGTAGGTAATTAAATCGCAAACGTTTTATTGTATTAACTGTATGTGTAAGTGTCCTTTCTTCCTCCTCTCGCACGTCTTGTCACCCCGCTACTGCAGACGGCTTACAGCGCAAGCTTGCGCAGTGCGCGGAGGCGTTCTTTTGGCCAAACAGTGGCTCAAAGTGGCGCCAATGAATCGTCGGTGAGCCCGTTCCCACGCAACCTCACAGGTTCCTGCGCAAGCTTCCCGCCCGACTCGGTGAAATCCCCCAAAATCTCAATGCTTACCGGCCTGCTATATAAACCCTCACGGTCAGCGAGTCATGTGTCGCATTTTTCCCTCCCTCTATGTATCTTATCTCGTTTGCTTCTCCCACAATTGCCAATGGCACTGGTCCATCATCGCTCAGCCACTCTGCCGTCATCAGAGGACAACTCCAGCTGGGAGGCTACACTGTGGCGGCGACTCAGTCCCCGGCTTAGTGTAGTGCCCGTGGCGTCCCTGTTGGATGTGCATAGAACATCCACCACACGCTCTGCCGCCGTTGCCCGTTGGCAGCTGTTGCCGGCCGCCGTTGTTGCCACACCACCGTCGAAAGCCAGGGCCATCGCCCGCTCCGCCAACGCGTCTCGAAGGCGGGAGGTGGCCGTCGTGGCCGCCACCCCACTGTTGACCATCACCCGCTCCGCCACCGCGGCCTGAAGGCGGGAGGTGGCCATCGTGGCCGCCACCCCATCGTCTCCGCTGCTTGCCCCGTCTTCGATGGAACTGAATATCCCTACTGGAAGAATAAGATGCGCATGCATATTGAAGCCATTGACGTCGACCTATGGTATGTCGTCGAAAACGGCGTTCCCAAGGCTGGAGAAGGTGTCACTGCTGCTGATGTCAAGAAGTTCGTTCAACTGGACTCTACTGCCAAGAATATCATCTGTGGTCATCTGACCAAAGGACAGTATGGCCGTGTGAGTGCTTTGAAGACATCCAAGCTAGTCTGGGACTGGCTCTCAAAGGTCAATGAAGGCATCTCAACCCAGAGAGATCAAAGAATCAGTGTTCTTCGCAACCTCTTCAACCGCTTCAAGCGAAATGACAATGAGAATGTCCAGCACACATTTGACCGGCTCACTGACATCACAAATGAGCTTCAAGCCCTCGCGCTACTGAGATCACCAAACATGAAATCGTCAAGACGCTGCTGAGATCACTTGATAGTTCATTTGACATTCTGGCCCTGATGATTCAAGAACGTCCTGATTTCAAGACACTCGATCCGTCTGACATACTTGAGAGGCTCAACACACATGAGTTTCAGCTTTTTGAGAAAAGAGATATCTACGGTCCAAACTATGGGCGAACTCGTGCCTTGAAGGCAAAAGCTGTTTCCTCATCTGAAGAAGAATCTGACTGCAGTTCTGATGATCCTGAAGACATTGGAAGAGAACTTGCAATGCTAGTGAAGAAGTTCCAAAAATTCACTAAGAAGAAAGGCTTCAGGAAATCTTCACGATCAAGCTCAAGGAATGATGAAGCTTCTGCTCATGACTACAAGAAGAAAACATGTCACAAGTGCAAGAAAACTGGACACTTCATCTCTGAGTGTCCACAGTGGGACAATGAGAACAGAAGGAAGAAGAAGAGCAAGGAATATGATTCTGACGACAAGAAGAAGAAGAAATACTCAAAGTCTTCTTCCAAAACTTCATCAAGGTCTTCATCACACAAGAAGAGCTCATCTGGCAAGGCATGTGCGTTTGTTGGAAAGGAGATGGATTCAGAGGAGGAGTCCGCATCTGAGGAGGCAGAGGTGGAGTCTGAGGAGGAGTCTGATTCTGGCATTGCGAGTCTGGCTACAGCATACGTCGCCAAGTCCATCTTCAATACTGAAGACAATGACTGCATCACCGACACCGACGCAAATGACAAGAACGACTCCACTCCTACCTACTGCTTCATGGCACGCGGTGCCAAGGTAAACACACGCACAACTCGCTATGAAACATCTAGTGACGATGACTCTAAATGTGATTCAAAACGTAGCTACAAAACACTTGCTAAAATTGCAACTGAACAACAGAAAGCTATGGAACATATTCAAAAACTGTTAGACAGAAGCGATGATCTGTTGGGTGCTGAAATGACTCGATCTGAATCCTTAATTGAAGACATAAAAAACCTTCACGTTAAGTATCAGGAACTTGAAGATCGTCATGATACTCTCTCAACAACTCATGAAAAGCTTTCCTATGATTATCTTCAAAGGAAGCAAGAACTTGAGAAATTGAGGGTGGCTCATGAAGATCTTCAAAAGGAAAACGAGTCACTTCGCGCTGAACAGATCAGTCCCGCTCAGAAAGGATTTGAACCACCATGTCTTAAATGCATTGAGCGTGATAATGCTGCTTCTGTTGCTGAATGTTCCACTGCTACTACTCTTTCAATATCTTCAACTGTTGATATGGCAACTAACCCCTCTACTGAGGATACCACTTCTATTGCTGATGAGAATGCTAGGTTGAAGACATTGCTTGAAACAGGGATGTACAAAAGTCTAAAAGGGCATCAGACATTATGTGATGTCCTTAAGAAGCAGATTCTGAGCCGAAACCCTAGGAAAGAGGGTGTTCGGTTCATGAGGAAAATTAATGCAGATGGGTCTTACTGGAAACCTGAGCAGTACCCCAAAACCACATGGGTTGCTGCAAAGGAATCCTCAGCAGATCCATCCAATCTGTCTGGCTTCACTTGTGCTAACCCAATTATCATTGATGAATCCTTTGATGCAAACTATATATTGTTTAAGAATCAGAATGGTGAAGTGTTTGTTAGGTACATTGGTACTAACTGCAGGAATGGACCGCCTATGAAGAAGATCTGGGTTCCGAAAACATGTCTGGAAAATCTTCCTGTGAATGTCTTCATGACACCTCACTTGAAGAAGACAAACCTCAGACCAAAGGCTTCATATGGTCCAAATGCTTCATACAAACAGGGGACTCACCTGAGTCGCACTAACGCAAATATTTTGCAGGGGAACCATACTCGGGCATATGAATATGAGAGTGGTTCATCGAACCGTCATGTTCATATGACCAAAAATTATCTGCTTATCTATGAGTATTATTGTCCCCCTGCTAGACTGTTTGCTAAGGCTTCAAAGCCAAAATTCTCAGATGCTGCACTTAGACTCATAGCTTCTAAGCCACCCTTGAAGATGTGGGTGGTTAAGAAAGCTTAACTCTCTTTTGCAGGGAAAGGTCTCCAGCACAAAAACAAAATCTTCTGATGCTATTGCTGGGGACCATAAAAATCTTGTGGGGCGCAAGATAAACTGCCCAAATGGCATCATTATGTACTTCGTTCCTGAATCGCATGCTACTCTCCCCATTAGTCCTAATCTGGATCTAAGTTTTCATAACCCACTGGTTCGTCAAATGTTTATGCTTCACAACACTCTTCGTGAAGCCTATCCCCCTAACTGCACTGTAGGGTACGATACCAGCGACTTCAAAGTCTTCAGAATGGATTATTGACAGTGGGTGTACAAATCACATGACTGGCAGAAGAAGCCTTCTTATGGACTCAACTTTACGTCCATCCGACAAGAGCCACATTACATTCGCTGACACTGGTAAAAGTAAGGTATTGGGTCTAGGTAGAGTTGCCATCTCAAAGGATCAACACATGGATAAAGTCATGCTTGTTGAATCCCTTGGCTTCAACTTAATGTCTGTCTCAATGCTTTGCGATTTGAATATGATTGTAATGTTTGGAAAATATCGTTGCCTGGTGCTAATGGAATCTGACAAATCTCTAGTGTTTGAAGGGTATAGGAAAGGTGATTTGTATGTGGTAGATTTCTCAGCAGGACCACAACTTGCAGTATGTCTTCTTGCAAAAGCTTCAGAATGCTGGCTTTGGCATCGAAGGCTTGGGCATGCTGGCATGAGGAACCTCCACACCCTTGCGAAGAAAAAGCACGTCATAGGTATCGAAGGCATCAAGTTCAAGAAAGATCACTTATGCGGTGCCTGTGAAGCAGGTTAGATGACAAGGGCAAAACATCATTCGAAGACAATCATGACCACTACTCAACCTTCGAACTGCTTCACATGGATCTTTTCGGTCCCACTCACTACTCAACTTTTACTACTTCTGCATGCCTCTATGGCTTCGTAATTGTTGATGATTATTCTAGATATACTTGGGTGCACATAATCCTTTACAAGACTGAAGTGCAGGATGTCTTCAGACGCGCGCAATCGAGCTATGAACAATTTTGGCGCCAAGATAAAGCACATCAGAAGTGACAATGGCACTGAATTCAAGAACACTGGCCTTGATACATATCTTGATACCTTGGGCATCACACATGAATTCTCAGCTCCATACACGCCACAGCAGAATGGCGTCGTCGAACGCAAGAACAGAACACTCATTGAGATGGCCAGAACAATGCTAGATGAATACAAGACTCCAAGAAAATTCTGGACTGAAGCCATTGATACTGCATGCCATACAATCAATCGTGTTTATCTTCACAAGCTTGAACAAGACATTCCTATGAACTCCTAACTGGCAAGAAGCCAAATGTCAGTTATTTCAGAGTATTTGGCGCAAAATGCTGGATCAAGGACCCACACCACACCTCAAAGTTTGCACCAAAAGCACATGAAGGCTTCATGCTTGGATATGGAAAGGATTCGCACTCCTACAGAGTCTTCAATCTCTTCCATTACAAAGTGGTTGAAACAGTGGATGTGCGATTTGATGAAACCAATGGATCACAAAGAGAGCAATTGCCAAATGTGCTAGATGAAGTTCCAGCAAATGAATCAATCAAGCTTATGGGAACTGGAGAAATTGTACCTTCTGAAGCTCAACCTGAAGAAGAACTTATCATCTCAGCACCTGATCCACATGAAGACAATGCTCAGCCTGAAGATATACTTCAAATGACCACATAGATCAGCAAGAGCAAAGTCTTCGCCCCACACACCCTCGTGTTGCAAATGAAGTACAAATTGACAAAATACTGGACAGCATCAATGCACCTGGTCCACTCACTCGTTCAAGGGCAACTCAGCTAACAAACTTCTGTGGGCATTTCGCATTCGTCTCAATATCAGAACCCAAGAAAGTTGAAGAAGCCTTCATGGAACCTGAATGGATTCAAGCTATGCAAGAAGAGCTTCAACAGTTTGAGCTGAATAATGTATGGGAACTGGTTAAGCGTCCTGATCCACGGAAGCACAACATAATAGGCACCAAATGGATATACCGCAACAAGCAAGATGAGCATGGTCAAGTTGTCAGAAACAAAGCTCTCTCAGTTGCTCAAGGATATACTCAAGTGGAGGGCATTGACTTCGATGAAACATTTGCTCCTGTGGCTAGGCTTGAAGCCATACGCATACTGCTGGCCTATGCAAATCATCATAACATACTTCTATATCAAATGGATGTGAAAAGTGCCTTTCTCAATGGCAAGATTGAAGAAGAAGTGTATGTTGCACAACCGCCTGGCTTTGAAAATCCAAAACATCCTGACATGGTATACAAGCTCAACAAGGCACTGTATGGCCTCAAACAAGCCCCTAGGGCCTGGTATGACACACTCAAATACTTCCTGAAGAGCAAAGGCTTCATACCTGGTTCCCTGGATCCCACTCTTTTCACGAAGACATATGATGGTGAACTGTTTGTGTGCCAAATATATGTGGATGACATTATCTTCGGCTGCACCAATCAGAAGTACAGTGAAGAGTTTGGATATATGATGCAAGAGCAATATCAGATGTCCATGATGGGGGAGCTGAAGTTCTTCCTTGGCCTTCAAATACAACAACAGCGCAATGGCATCTTCATATCTTTTGAAGAAGTTTGGTATGCAAGACTGGAAAGGCTTCACAACACCAATGCCAGCCAAACATCATCTAGGTCCTGACGACAATGGTAAAGAGTTCGATCAAAATGCTTTATTTTATGTGCATCTAGGCCAGATATTATGCTTAGTGTTTGCATGTGTGCTCGATTTCAAGCGGCACCAAAGGAGTCGCATCACTTAGCTGTGAAGCGAATTCTTCGATATTTGGCTCACACCCCAACTCTAGGATTATGGTATCCAAAGGGCTCAGAGTTTGATTTGGTTGGATTTTCGGATGCTGATTATGCTGGTGACAAAGTTGATCGCAAATCTACATCAGGCACATGTCATTTTCTGGGACGATCACTTGTATGTTGGTCTTCAAAGAAGCAGAACTGTGTATCTCTCTCCACTGCTGAATCTGAATACATTGCTGCTGGATCTTGCTGCGCTCAGCTTCTGTGGATGAAGCAAACACTCAAGGACTATGGCATTCATCTGAAGCAAGTGCCACTTTACTGCGACAACGAAAGCGCCATCAAGATTGCCAACAACCCAGTTCAGCACTCGAAGACAAAGCACATTGAAATTCGTCATCACTTTCTCAGAGATCATGTTGTGAAGGAAGACATTGATATCATACACGTCAACACTGAAGAGCAATTGGCAGATATCTTCACAAAGCCCTTGGATGAGAAGAGATTTTGCAAGTTACGGTGTGAGCTAAATATCTTGGAATCCTCAAATGTCCTGTGATCAGGCACACATCCTAACACTTATGCATATTGATGACTTAGATGTGCAACACACGAAGTAGCGTATATCTTCAATCAATGAAGACATACATTCTAAGTGTGAATACATTAATGTGGAATTTGACTTCGGAGCGCCACGATAATTGTGCGCCGTGTCTGGGTCTAATACTTCCTATACGGTGGGTAACGCCACCACCAAACGTTCCATTTTGAAGTGTTTCACTCATGGCGTTACCTCTCAATGTCTCACATTGGTTTGGTCTTCATTCTCTGTATGTCTTCATATCTTCACTACGTTGATTATATGGATATATATGTACTGATGTTCAGTCCTCTACAGCATTCACTTATAGCTATGGTCTTCTTGGTTGAATCTTTTGAAAAGTGAATTGTGATCGGACCCTAACTCTCTATGCTTTCTATCTCAAACTCTATCTCTCCAAGTCATATGCAATTCTGTTGAAACTGTCGAATGTCTTCACTGTTCCTGTCAGCCGAAGACATTGAAGACAACCATAAAAGTCCGTTTTTAATGCTCATTCCTCCACATAAGATCCGGAGAAGAAGGAACGTCGCCCGACAATTTAGGCGTGCGTGGGACGTGGAACAAATCCCAATCGTCCTCTAACTGGCCACGCGTGCCTCAAATGCGAACCGCCAGGGGTACCTGCGTAATAGCGCAGTGCCGCCTCTATCCCTATAAATACACGATTCACTGCGGTCATTATCTCCTTCTTCCACCCTCGCACGAACCCTAGCCGCCACCGCTAGCACTCAGACGACGCCGGCCGACGAAGCGCTTCCAACCGCAACCTCTCCGACGCCTTTTTCACGCCGACAGCGGACATCATCTCTCCGCCGTCGCCGTAGGTGTCTTCCGTTGCCAAGTTAGGGCACGGAGGATCGAACTGCTCGGCCTCAACTCTCACTTCGTCTAGCAGTTCCAAGTGTGGTAAATAAAACCTCTTTTTACAGTCTCTTTTGATCCTACAGTTCAGTCACTTTCTGCCATAAGAAGTTTCTCTTCACACCAGTTAAATCTCTCGCTGCATCTCATAACATGCCTAGTATATTCACTTGTGCTTCATAAAGTAGTTAGATTCCTCACTTGTACTGATCTATGGGTTCGTACAAATCTGGAACCAACTTCTTATCTATAAGTGAATGTCTTCGCATAATGAGGTCAATGTCTTCTAAACCGATTTATCTTCAAAATCTTCTGAGAATGCATATGACCTCTTCCCCTTCCCTCGCACCTTAATGCTGTCACAGTACATGTCCGTGGGAGAATCCTTTGGTTCTCATAGTCTGCATTCATTTGCAGAGTACTTGCAGCATCACATCAACTCGCCTGAAGCCAGTTCTTGCAAAAGGAAGCCTTTGAAGCCTTTGAACATCTTGAAGCCTTCCAAGTTATTCATGGCTTCAGAAACAGCAGCAAGGAAGGGAGGCAGACAGCGACGTGGTGAAACGTCCAAAGATCTGCCTGATGAATTGGCAGATGTACAAAACTGATCCTGAAGAAACTATGGTCAGCGCAAGACACGAATCCAATGGATTCGAAGATATTGGGCAGAGCAATGGTTCCACTACCGCTTCGTCACTCAGGAATATGCGAGAAGTGCGCCATCAAGAGACCGTGGGGAGACGATACTATACAAAAATCTCGTACCCAGGTCCAGAACGAAGCCATTGCTCAAAGCTTCTATCCATGCATGTGAGAGACCACAGCCAGCTGAGGCACATCCGTCATCACTTCTCTGGTGCCGCGATGATAATCTCTTCAAGCGCAACTTTCAGTTTGCACAACAGTCAGCGAAGATAACAAAAAATTTGGGCTTGACTTCAACCCTGGTCCCTCCTCACCAAGGGCAGATGGCACACGCAACGCCGATCCCAATATCATCGGGCCGTATGCCAATCTTGCAGGCCTCATCACTCGCATCCTAGTCCAAGGGACTGCTGTGAATGACCCTCCAGCAGATACTGAGTCAGATGACGCCCCTGCTGCTCCGAAGCCAAAGCAGAAGAAGCCAAAAGCTCCAAAAGCTTCAAAGCCAGCCGCTTCTCCCAAGATCGCAAGAGTGAAGCCTTTAGCAACTGCACCTCCTGAAGCAGTGTGCAGTCAGAAGACTTATCACGAGTGTGCAAACCCCAAGAAGCCAAGAAGCCTCAGCCACACACAGGCAAAGAGCTCACAGCTGCTGACATTCTGCGCTGCGAAGCCATTGATCTCTCAAGCGATGAAGATCTTGGAGATGATGCTCTTGAGCAGCTTCATCAAGAGCAAGGAGGAGGCTGAAATCTTCAACAATCTGCCTCTGTTTGATGTCGCCATCATCCACAACTTCATCGATGAATGGTTTGACACACCAGACATAAGCTTCAATGATCTGCAGCTACCCATAGGCCTCAGCGTTGCCTTTCAAGGTGCAATCGCTTCAGAACTTGCAATAGCCCAGCGCATTGTAGAACTGAAGCAGAAAATTGATTATGAAAAGGCTCAGTTCAAGAAGCACGTGGCCAAGCTCAGTGTGCAAGAAGTGAAAAACTTCAAAACCATGTTGCATGAGCTGAAAGAGAGCTTCCTGAAGACGCGTGCTGAAGCTCAAGGCTCGCGAGAACGCATGAAGACTTTGGCTGATCACTGCGTGCAAGCCTACAATGAGGCAGAGAAGCGCAAGGCACTTGGGCGTCCCGGCATTGACCCCAGGATGGCCGCGAAGAAGAAAAAGAAGGCGGCTGTGCCCGAACCTGAAGCGCCAAGGTCAGAACCTAATGCTCCGATTGTCTTCCCCGCTGAAACGACTGGCTCGAAGCCAAAGAGTCGATCAACCGCCTCACAGCACAAGAAGACACGGACTGCAGAGGCTGAAGCTAAAAAGAGAAAACATTCTGAAGCCTCTCCTTCTGAACCCATCATTAAGAAGCGCAAGACAAAGAAATCTCGGGCTGCTCCCACAGAGCCCTTGATCGTTGAACCCCTCTCCGTCTGCTATCCTGATGCAGATCGTCAGTTGACAGTGCATGAGCCTGCTTTCATAGAGGCTCCGCACGCTGAAGACATTCCAGCAGCCAACCCCAATGCTGCTGAAGACATTGGTCCCCAAGACAATGTGCAAGGTGATGCAGCCCTTCCTCAGCTTCAGACAAGCGAACAGATCAGTATTGGTCATCCACTGACGCCAATCACACAAAATGCGTCGTGGGCAGATCGCCCACAGGAGGAAGATGAGCCCCAACCCACTGCAACTCCACCAGCGCCTACACTCCATAGGCTTCGCAGAGGGCCAAGGGCTCAGGCTGCTGAAGACATTCCGGCTGCATCAGCCAAAGAGCAAGCAGAAACACCACAAGCTCCAACTCCCCCGCACCAACAAGAAGCAGTTCTCAAGGAGAACGTGCCTGAAGCTGAAAAAGTTGAGGCTGCCACAAACAACGAAGCAAATGTGGAGCCCTTACCAACAACAGCTTCAGAAGACACCGAAGCTACTGCTCCTGAACATTCTGTGCCTGAGTCTGCTGCCGGACCACAATTCAACTATCATATTGCGCACAGGCCCCAGGTCCAGAAGCCGATCCCACGACTACCAAGGTTCCCAGGTCCTGCATCAGCTCCTGATTCCTTCAACATCAACGGCTTCAGGGCAGATAACACGTTTTTCGACCGCTCCAAGAACCCTTATTCAAGGGAACGGATTGTATCAGATAGGTTCTGGAGCCATCAACAGCGCAACTATTATTCATGCATCCTTTACAACCAAGGCCGCATCTTTCCTCACAAGCGCCTTGAGGTTGAAGCTGTTGCTGGTCTGCCTGGTCTGGAAGAAGCACTGGATTGCTTCAAGCAAGTGGGATTGCTGCCATTTATCACTGATGAAGAGCACTGGAACGAAGAGCTTCTGCTCCAGTTCTATGCCACTGTGCATATCAAAGGCTATAACAGAGATCCGAAGACATGGATTCTGGAGTGGATGACAGGCAATATCCATCATGAAGCCAATGCTTTCGACCTGATTGAGCTTACCGGCCTTCCCACTCCAGGCGAATTCTTTGAAGAAGGGTGCCAACTCCATGCTGAAGCAATTGAGAGCATATTTCAGCGTCCTGAGCCAGATATGAGTCAGATGCTCTCAATGATGAAGCCATTGCCTCCAAATGCACCCTATCCAACTAGGTTCTTCGTTGAAGACTTAGAGTACCTGCCCAGAACAATATATCAAATCATAAGGCGGACTCTCTGGCCAGTCAAGGGACACTCTCGATATGCAACGATCGATGGTGCAATGAAGACTCTCATCTTCTGCATTCTTCATGGCAAATGCTTCAATACACAGGATCTCTTCATCCGTCTATTTGCAGCGTCTGCTTCAGAACTGTTTGGATTAAAGTTTTATGCTCCTTGGGTTATGAGGCTGATCAAGCTTCACTCTGCAATCTCCTATCAACCCTCAGCCCGCAATCATAGGATATTTTTGCCTGAAGTGGACACATCTGCTGAAGCAATATATCCAGAGCCGGCCAAGCAACCACTAAGTCTTCAGAATGCCGAACACCAGAGCTTCACTCAAAATATTGAAGGTGTTGAAGCTCTCTCCCGAGTGTATCCAATGGCTGGCACCACACGTGCCCCTGCATCAACTGAAGCCACCAACAGCACAGCTGCAAAGAGACCCAAGAAGCGCGCTCGTGCACTCAATGATAGAGAGCTTCTTGTGGCTCTTCACCAAAAGCAAGATAGGCATCACGACTGGCTCAAGAGGCAGATGAAAAGCATCATGCAAGAAGTCAATCGCATCAGAAATCTGGCAACAAAGAATGCATTTGTCACACACGAGACTTGTCGCCGCACTTGGAAGGGCCTCACCATGATGTGCCCTGAAGCTGAACTGCATGAGGATGGCTTCAAAGAGCACTTCAAATTTGACTCCACGCCTCCAAGAAGAGCGGTGATGCGCAGCACACCATCACTTGAAGAGTCAGTACTGCCACCGTGTCTGCCCGGATTATTGAAGAAGAAGACGACGCGACATCATCTCCACCTGCTTCAACGCACGTCGAATCTGCACCAAGCTCGTCTGCACTGCCGCCAAACAACTCCACCAACCCTGCTGCGCCTGGGAACGCGTAGAAACCTCTATGTCTTCAAACCTTTTTGGTCATCACTGACAAAAGGGGGAGAAGCATATGATGGTTATAGTCTTCAAGCGGGTCACTATGGGCGGGTGCCTTCATATTTTGCTACATTTTGCTTAGTGCTTACAACTCCCGTTTTTGCTACATTTGCTTCTTTGAGTTGTAACACTTAGCCTTGATGGCCGTCTGCTACCTGCTTGTCACTCCGTTATGCGAAGATAAATTCCGCACTCATCTCTTACTGCAGACGTCCATTTTCCATTATGCATGACATTATCTTCATATACTTTCACATGCATAGTGGATTGTCATCATAAGTTGAAGTGGATCTCCACAAGTACAACCTGCCATGTGCATTTGCATTCAAAAGGAAAATTACTTATATGCACATCTTCAGGGGGAGCCCTTGCAACTTATGAAGACAAATTCCTTTACAATTTCACAAATTATGTTTTCCGTTGAAAACTTCAACTAGTTTGTCATCAATCACCAAAAAGGGGGAGATTGTAAGTGCATCTAGTGCCACCCCTAGTTCGTTTTGGAGTATTGATGACAAACCTAGTTGAGGGACTAATGTGTTTGTGAGAATTGCAGGAAAACACAGGTAGAAGTCCCTCATTGATTCGGTTTTATTACCAGAGATGACCCCTAAAAATGTACGAAGACATTGAAGACAATGGTGGTTTATGAAGATATTCATATTGAAGACAATGACATGAGAAGACTCCCTATGATGCTTTTGAAACTCGAAGACCTAGATCCTTCGTAGTTTTATTTCATTCATGTTGTGTCATAGGAACCACCGTACTGTTAAGTGGGGTCGAAGAGAACCAGTCAGAATGACTGAAGTGATGCCTAATTCAAATCCTATGTCTTCGAGCGAAGCCTATGAGAGAAAATCTTGTCCAGAATCAGACAAGTCAGCTTTACTTGTAGCCCAAGTAAAGTTGCCGTGTGAGTTCGAAATCCGACCGTTGGTACACGTGTCAGTTCCTTAGTGACCCAGGGTCATTTCGGACAGATCAGGTCGGGTTGCCAAGTGGCTATAAATAGTCCACCCCCCACAACCATAAACGGTTGGCTGCTCAGATTTCAGTACACGGCTTTTGTTGTTTGAGAGCAACCCACGTCGAAGCCTTTGAAAGAAAAATTCCTAGTGAGGAGAAAAGCCCTAACCACCCACAGCCAGAGTAAATTGGGCATCACTTAAGTCTTCGTGTCTGTGTGATTTGAAGACTTATTACACTTGAGGACTGTGCATCCTCCAGATGGTTAGGCGTCGCGTTCTGAGCATCCAAGAGAAATTGTGGATTGCCAGTGAATGAAGTCTGTGAAGGTTTGGGAGTCTACCTTGAAGACTTACCTGAGTGATTGGGCGAGGTCTGTGTGACCTTAGCTCAAGGAGAAAACGGTGAGGACTGGGTGTCTTGGACTAAGTGTCCTTGACTGAGTGTCCGGGACTGTGTGTCCTTTGGTTTAAATACCTAGCCGCTCCAACCAGACGTACAGTTGTCACAGCAACTGGAACTGGTCCAACAAATCATTGTCTTCAACGTGTCACTGGTTTCATCTTCACTTCCCTTCACTTACAGTTATTCATTGTGAAGCCATTGCATGCCTGCTTTATCTTTTGTCTTCACAACATGAATGTATGATCTGTTCGGCTTCATAACTTCTTCCTACCTGATCCTTATTACACTGAAGCTGTTTGTCATTGCGCTTTCACTCTATTGAATACATGACCATGGCTGGCCTAGTGTAATCTAACTTCCGCTGCATAGTAATAGGCATAATCTTCACTGTTTGTCTTCATAACTCTCATGTTTTGAAGACTTTCATAAAAATCGCCTATTCACCCCCCCTCTAGTCGATATAACGCACTTTCAAGTTCTATGTTGACACTAGAAAAATTTTGAAAGCAATAAGAGGAAATGGATATCATTTTGTCTCCAAAGGTGGCACGTTCCCTATCGAAACCATCACATTGTTGTGAGAAGCTCTGGCTTGTGAGAAGCTTATACCCAAACCTGCCCCAAATGGGACAAAAATTTTACCACGGCATGTTGATGGCCGCTCCATGATAGCATGCCAAGTTTCATGAATTTCAGACGAGTTTTGGATTTACTAGAATTTTAAAACCAAGTATCTCAATGTTAGCGGCTGAGTGACGGTGTCAGAGTCTTTGAAATTCATTCCCATTTCTTGCATGGGACCTAAGCATGCACCGAAGGACACAAATTTGAATTTTCAACCAATTTATATGCACTAGAGCATGTGCATGTAGTTCAAATTTGAATTATGCACCTAAAATGCCTGGAAAACTCAGTTAATGTATAAAAATGTCCAAACGAACCTAGAAAAAATCCAAAATTAAACACAACACTCCTGTTGTTCTATGTTGGCACTAGAAATTTTTCGAAAGCAATAAGAGGCAACGGATATCGTTTCATCCCCAAAGGTGGCGCGTTCCCTGCCGAAACCATCACGCTTGTTGTGAGAAGCTCTGGTTTGGGAGAAGCTTATACCCAAACCTGCCCCAAATGGGACAAAAAATTTACCGCAACATGTTGATGCCGCTCCATGATAGCATGCCAAGTTTCATGAATTTCAGACGAGTTTTGGATTTACTAGAATTTTAAAACCAAGTATCTCAATGTTAGCGGCTGAGTGACGGTGTCAGAGTCTTTGAAATTCATTCCCATTTCTTGCATGGGACCTAAGCATGCACCGAAGGACACAAATTTGAATTTTCAACCAATTTATATGCACTAGAGCATGTGCATGTAGTTCAAATTTGAATTATGCACCTAAAATGCCTGGAAAACTCAGTTAATGTATAAAAATGTCCAAACGAACCTAGAAAAAATCCAAAATTAAACACAACACTCCTGTTGTTCTATGTTGGCACTAGAAATTTTTCGAAAGCAATAAGAGGCAACGGATATCGTTTCATCCCCAAAGGTGGCGCGTTCCCTGCCGAAACCATCACGCTTGTTGTGAGAAGCTCTGGTTTGGGAGAAGCTTATACCCAAACCTGCCCCAAATGGGACAAAAAATTTACCGCAACATGTTGATGCCGCTCCATGATAGCATGCCAAGTTTCATGAATTTCAGACGAGTTTTGGATTTACTAGAATTTTAAAACCAAGTATCTCAATGTTTGCGGCCGAGTGACGGCGGCAGGGTGTTTCAAATTCATTCCCATTTCTTGCATGGGACCTAAGCATGCATCGAAGGACACACATTTGATTTTTCAACCAATTTATATGCACTGGAGAATGTGCATGTAGTTCAAATTTGAATTATGCGCATAAAATGCCTAGAAAACCCAGTTAATGTACAAAAATGTCCAAACGAACTCCAAAAATTCCAAAATTAAACACAGCACTCTTGTTGTTCTATGTTGACACTAGAAAATTTTTGAAAGCAATAAGAGGCAACGGATATTGTATCGTCCCCAAAGGTGGCACATTCCCTACCGGAACCATCATGCTTGTTGTGAGAAGCTTTGGTTTGGGAGAAGCTTAGACCCAAACCTGCCCCAAATGGGACAAAAAATTTACCATGGCATGTTGATGCCGTTCCATGATAGCATGGAAAGTTTCATGACTTCCAGACGAGTTTTGGATTTACTAGAATTTAAAAAACTAGGTATCTCAATGTTTGCGGCCAAGTGACGGTGGCAGGGTGTTTGACATTCATTCCCATTTCTTACATGGGACCTAAGCATGCAACCAAGGATACGGATTGGATTTTTCAACCTGTTTATATGCACTAGAGCATGTGCATGTAGTTCAAATTTGAATTATGCACCTGAAATGCCTACAATACCAAGTTAATGTATAAAAACATCCAAACGAACCCTGAATAATTCCAATTTTTTTGATGACACACCTATAGTTACATGTTCATTGTAGATAAAAGTTCTAGTAATTCAAACACCATTTTGTAGCTGTGACCCCATTACGTAACTCAAATCAAGACGAAAAATCAAGTAGATCGCACACAGTTTATTATCACCAACCGTGTGAGATCAGCACAAAATATTTTGGAGCACCATCTGAGGGTCAAGCACACTAGCCCGCTCCTCAAATATAATTTCACTGTTCAATCGTCGCCGGTGAAAGATGGGGACATGGACCCGCGTCGTGAGGGCAACTTCGGCGGCCCACTCCGGCGAGAGCGCGGCCGCAGCCGCCAGGCGCATTCTAACAAGCTTCATGAGGGCGGTCGCAATCTGCGTCCGGGCGGCCAAGGCAGCCCAAACGGCCGATGTTGCTTCTCAGGCGGCTGCAGCAGCATCTGCCTCAGGGATAGCAACTAGCAGAGCGGCACAGCAGATGTCTGTTCCGCAGCAGTGGCCTTAGCCCTAATGGAGGCCGCCCACCACCATGTCGAGGCCATCCATGCCTAACTCGTGGCGGTCACCGCACAAATCGAGCGAAGCTTCTCCGACAATGGTCGGCAACCCGCGGCCGAAGAGTTGGCAATCACTAGAGAGTTCGAGCAGCCGTCCGTTCCTGCATAGCATACCTTGCCACAACGGAGCCCGCCAAAGCCCAGATCGCGGCCGCCCACACCCATCTCGTGGCGGCCTAGTCCAAAGATATGGCGGACGCAGATGGAGAGATGCTTGCCAAGTATGGTGCCATTGATGCCATGGAGCCCCTTCCCCAGGAGACCGTCGGGCATGAGCTGGACATGGAGGCAGCGGCGGAGATCGACGAGCACCACCCGTAATGGTACTCTTTGTTTTGTTTAACTAAGAGCGTCGGTCTTTAATTTGATTGACTAATGTTTAGGTCAGCTAGCTATGTTTAATTGCTGAACTTGGTCAATTAAGAAGTGTGGGTGTGTTGTAGTCTCCTTTTTGTACCCAAATTATGCAATGACGTGGATGACCACTGTAACCAGGGAAATTCGAACCAAAATTTTTGACGTTTAAACTTATCACACACGGGTTAAGCTATCTAAATCATTTGTGATGTTCACATATCGTACACAGTTCTGAATAAGGGACCGTGTCTGATGACACTTTGCGCGCCAGCTTTTTCGCTGAAGCGATTCCAAAATTTTGGTTTCTGCGGAAATATCTACCTCCTGGCCCCCTCCCCCTTGCCAAAAGCCACATTTCCCCTGTTACCGCCTTCCTTTCCAAGTTGAAACCTTCACTCCTTGCTTGCAGCACTGCCTCCTCGCCGGCGACCCTCCTTCACGCTACTCGGCCTCGCCTAGCCAGGCACGTAATCCACACCCGAGCCCCATCCTCCCCCTCCTTCCACATCCCACATGCCCCGACCGCCGGCACGACACCTTCCGCCCAAATCACCGACCCCTCCACCAAATAAGCGCCGCCCTAAGCCATGGTGCGCGCAGTATAGCCAGGATCTCAAGGAGCATTTGGCAGCGAAGAAGCAAATCGCGGCCGCACGCGTGGATGAGGTTGCGATGGCTACCATTCATGTCGACCCCTAGATCTTGGAGGAGCACCTCGCCGTCGAGGCCACCGTCGACGCCTCGTGCACCGACGACGCGACGCGGTTAGCTGTTTGGTTCAATTCTGCAGTGCGATGTTCAATTGTTATGGGATCATTCTGTTATTGTATACCATGTGAGAAATAAATCGAATTTGGCTGTACTAAATACATGAGAAACAAATACAATTGCTATATTTCCAAGTTGTTAAGCATGCTTGGTTTGGTTAACTGTCTGATCTTCTATTAGGAGTATGTTATATTGTGCAATGTGGTGCTCAGTTAACGTTTGGTTCATTTGTTGTGGTGTTTAGTTAACTATTTTGTTTGGTTCAATTCTGCAATGCGATGTTCAATTGTTGTGGGTGCATTCTGTTATTGTATACCATGTGAGGAGTAAATTGAATTTGGTTGTACTAAATACATGAGAAACAAATACAATTGCTATATTTCCAGGTTGTTAAGCATGCTTGGTTTGGTTAACTATCTGATCTTCTATGAGGAGTATGTTATATTGTGCAATGTGGTGCTCAGTTAATGTTTGGTTCATTTTTAGTGGTGTTTAGTTAACTGCTTGGTTCAATTCTGTAATGCGGTGTCCAATTGTCGTGGGTAGAATTTTGTATTGTTGTGCATGTGAGGAATAAATTTAATTTGGCTGCACTTAATACATGAGAAACATATACAAGTGCTATATTTCCTAGTTCTTAATCATGCTTGGTTTGGATAAATGGGTTTTCCATGTGTCTTGAATTAATCTGATGAATCTGCAATGTGCTTATTTTTCAACAACACATTTTACTAATAGCATGTGAACGCTTACTTAACCTGATGACTAACTACCTTATATGTGTTGAAGGGAAACAATGGGAAGCACTAAGGTTTACAATTGAGGTTAGCACATGCATGGTCCATTGTCTAATAGCACATTATTGTGCAATTGAAGGAGCCTTTCTAATATTTAGGTTTTTAACAATTTGGTCTTGCACATGTAGGTCCTGCTGTCAGAGGTTTTGGCCCACTGTTCAACCCATTTTGCATATGGGGAAATGAGTTGTCCATGAATAATAGTCAAGTCAGGAAACTCAGAAAGATTGTTAGGATAAAGAAATTAGCGACAAAAAACAATAAGATCCTTGTCTGCACAATGAAGAAGACATCAGTTCACTACAGGGTGGTACTAACTATTATACCTTGCCTTTTTTTATTCCTTTGCCCCATTTCCAATATAGAGAAGATATTTATGCACATCCTTGTTTTCGAGCCTTTCCAAAGCAGTTCACTGATGATTACCTCTCAAACCACTTGTATGGTCAGGAGGCGAGGAAGGTATTCATACAACACCCCCGGTTCAATATTGAAGTGTTCCTGAAGAGGACGAAGGATGAACGGTCAATCATCCACTGGCACTGGCCTAAAGTTACAAAGACCCTCAACATCAATGAAGGCTCAATATTCGCCTTCTGCTTCAGTAGTTTTCCAGACGAGATACATCTGTCTATGTACCATCTATGATGCTAATTTTGAAAGGTTATACATGTTGCATGTGAAACTTAGTGCTGGTGTAGTTGTGTAATGGGGTAGTTGAGTGCTGAAGCTATATGATGTTGTACTCTGATGTATTTCAATTATGAAAATGAAATATATTGTGTGCTTAATATGAAATGTCAATTAGATTAATAAATGGATTATTAATAATCGGATAATTAGCCTGCTAATTAGGTTTTTCTATTGCAAACGGTTATTGAGAAAACACCGTGTATTCTGCATTCAATAACGCACACAGTTTCTAGGAATAAACCGTGTTAGATTAATGAACAATCACACACGACATCCTCTTGAAAACTGTTTGCATTAGGCCACCTGGCGCAAACGTTTACCACATAAAAACTGTGTGTGATGGACAGCCTTTGCCACAAAGTTTCTTCTGCGCACCGTGTGTGATGCATTCAATAACGCAAACGATAAAATTGTTAATATCGTGTGCAATGGCAATGCTATCACAAACGATTTAACAGGGAAAATTGTGTGTGATGTACCTGTGAAAGGAAATGTTTTCCTTGGAGCGACTATGTGGGATGTACATACTAACGGAAAAATTTAGCGGGGACTGACTATGTGGGATGTACTTGCGACCGGAAACAATTTCGCTTGTATAATTCTTTTTTAACTATACTGTACGTATTTCTATATTTGAGCGCTCGCCTGTCGCACACGACCTCATTTTGCTGAGCGTGTGTGCTAGGAGGGAATATCCCCGACGGTTTCTGGGTCATGTGGGAAGGACCCCCTATCGCCGTCACTCACTAGGCGACGGTTCCAAATGCCATCGTGGAAAGGGGTTAAAAACCGTTTGTATAGCACCTCGCTGTACTAGTGCTTGTAGTTGGTTTAGGTGCTGCATCCTAAGACCCCTCAATAAGCTGGGGGCTGCATCCAGGTATACCGGCCTCCACTTTAAAACAAACAAGCGACCAATGGTCTGAGCTCGGTCAAGGTTGGATTCCCTTTTTGTTTGTATCATGGTTAAAAAAGTCTTAAACAAAAGTATTGAGAAGCATACCCTAGCTTCGCTTCCTGCACCGACCACAGGCCAGCGCATGCAAGCCAGACCCTCGAAAGGGGCTCCCACTTTGCAAAATCCAAGTTACGACATTCTGGCTTGGTTGAAGAGGAGAATTTTCAAGGTAATAGATAAAAGACTTCTCGTTCACCCAGAGTTGACTGCTCATTTGCCGCGCCAGAGTTGGTCGACTGCTCATTAGCCGCACCAGAGTTGGTTGACTGCCTCTAAATAGAGGGTGCCCATGCAGGCAGATCGACGGCTTAAATGCGTTCAACCATAGTTGACTTCTCGTTCGTTGGCCAACATGAATGTCAGGCAAGCGGACAGACGGTCAACCCGCTGGAATGCAGTAGGAAGTTGTCTCGTCGTCCCACTCGGTCGCGTACGCTCTAAATTGGCGTTAACATGGTGCAAGTGGCGGGCCGCGACAGCTTTCTCGAACACTGCACATGAATGACGGCCGAATGGCTGACATGCGATAGTGACCCATCACGTCTGCCTAGGGTGTCGAAGGCCTACGTGGCGAAGGTCCGTATGGCCGCAAATCTTCACCAACTTTGCTTCCGATTTGTGAACTTTTGGACATCTAGACCGCGCCATGTTTCACTATAGGAATCAGGCACTTTGCTGTCTGCCATGGCTGGCGGCAAAGGCATGCCTGGCGAATGGCAAGGCCTTTGCCGTCAGCCAGCAGACGGCACCATGTCCTGCTGAACGAACTATGGCAAAGGGCACTTTGCCGTCTGCTGGCGGATGGCAAGATGCAAAGGTCTTTGCCGTCTACCAGCAGATGGCAAAGGGCATGGACGGCACAGGTTAGGGTTAGGTTCATTAAGGGGTTAACTATGTGCTTTGCCGTCTGCTGGCAGACAGCAAAGGCCTTTGCATCTTTTTCGTCTGCCAGCACACGGCAAAGTGCCCAAATAGGCCAACCCAGGTGCCCTCCCAGGTAGCTGCCACGTGGCTTGCTACGTCGTCTGCTGGCAGATGGCAAAGATGCAAAGGTCTTTGTCATCTGCTAGCAGAAGGCAAAGCAACCAAATAGGCCAGCCCAGTGCCCCCAGGTTGCATAGGTAGCTACCACGTGGCAGCTTTGCCGTCTGCTGGCAGACGGCAAACCTCTTTGACGTCTACCAGCAGACGGCAAAGTGCTTGTATTGCCCCTGTTTTTTTGTTTTTTCTTAAATTCAATCAATTTCATATATATATATATATATTTAAAATACTTTCAACAAGCATACATATCCCTGCCATATGGATATGATCATCCAGCACATATACATACCAACTCAAAAGTCCATATCCAACATATATATAGCCAACATATATCCAACAACAATCATACAATGGTTTCATCCATACATACATATATAGGTAGCAAGTTTCACATTGTTCATTGATGACCCACAAGTGTAGGGGATCTATCGTAGCCTTTTCGATAAGTAAGACTGTCGAACCCAACGAGGAGCAGAAGGAAATGATAAGCAGTTTTCAGTAAGGTATTCTCTGCAAGCACTGAAATTATCGGTAACAGATAGTTTTGTGATAATGTAATTTGTAATGAGTAGAAAGTAATAAAAGTAAATAAGGTGCAGCAAGATGGCCCAATCCTTTTTGTAGCAAAGGACAAGCCTGGACAAACTCTTATATGAAGGAAAGCGCTCCCGAGGACACATGGGAATTATCGTCAAGCTAGTTTTCATCACATTCATATGATTCGCGTTCGGTACTTTGATAATTTGATATGTGGGTGGACCGGTGCTTGGGTGTTTTCCTTACTTGGATAAGCATCCCACTTATGATTAACCCCCATTGCAAGCATCTTCAACTACAATAGAAGTATTAAGGTAAACCTAACCATAGCATGAAACATATGGATCCAAATCAGCCCCTTACGAAGCAACGCATAAACTAGGGTTTAAGCTTCTATCACTCTAGCAACCCATCATCTACTTATTACTTCCCAATGCCTCCCTCTAGTCCTAAACAATGGTGAAGTGTCATGTAGTAGACGTTCACATGACACCACTAGAGGGATGACAACATACATCTCATCAAAATATCGAACGAATACCAAATTCACATGACTACTTATAGCAAGACTTCTCCCATGTCCTCGGGAACAAACGTAACTAATCACAAAACATATTAATGTTCATAATCAGAGGGGTATTAATATGCATAATGGATCTGAACATATGATCTTCCACCAAGTAAACCAACTAGCATCGACTACAAGGAGTAATCAACACTACTAGCAACCACAGATACCAATCTGAGGTTTGGATACAAAGATTGGATACAAGAGATGAACTAGGGTTTGAGATGAGATGGTGCTAGTGAAGATGTTGACAGAGATTGACCCCCTCCCGATGAGAGGATCATTGGTGATGACGATGGTGATGATTTCCACCTCCCGGAGGGAAGTTTCCCCAGCAGAACAGCTCTGCCGAAGCCCTAGATTCGTTCTGCCAAGGTTCCACCTCGTGGCGGCGGGGTTTCTTCTCCAAAGCTTGCTTCTTCTTTTTTTTTCTCGGACGAAAGACCTCATATATCAGAAGATGGGCATCGGAGGGTCACCATGGAGCCCACGAGGCAGGGGGCGCGCCCCCACCCTCGTGGCCAGGGTGTGGCCCCCCTCTGGAACTTCTTTCGCCCAATATTTTTTATATATTCTGGAAATAACTTCTGTGAAGTTTTAGGACTTTTGGAGCTGTGCAGAATAGGTCTCTAATATTTGCTCCTTTTCCAGCCCAGAATCCCAGCTGCCGGCATTCTCCCTCTGTAACGCCCCCGATGCGGCTATATCTCCCACGTGTCGAGGCACGACTTAGAGGCATAACCGCATTGAAAGCAATGTCGCAAGTTAGGCAATCATCACAACATCCCATGTAATATAGATAATAAAAGGGGAGATACATAGTTGGCTTACACTCGCCACGTCAATCAAGTACATAAATAGCATTACAACATTCAAACACTCATGGCCCGACTACGGCGCCAAAATAAAAGATAACCCAACATGCGACACGGTCCCGATCACCCCCAACTGGGCACCACTACTGATCATCAGGGAAAGACACGTAGTATCTTGAGAGTCCTCGTCGAATCCCACTTGAGCTCAAGCGCGTCACCTGGAGCGGAATCATCAGGCCCTGCATCTGGTTTGGAAGTAATCTGTGAGCCACAGGGACTCAGCAATCTCGCACCCTCGCGATCAAGACTATTTAAGCTTATAGGTAAGGGAAGGTAAAATATGTGGAGCTGCAGCAAGCGACTAGCATATATGGTGGCTATCCTGTTCGCAAAAGAGAGCGAGAAGAGGAGTCAAAGCACGAACGCGAAACTAGAGAACAACATGTGCAAGCATTACTCCAACACCGTGTTCACTTCCCGGACTCCGCCGAGAAGAGACCATCACAGCAACTCACACAGTTGATTCATTTTAAAATAAATTAAGGTTCAAGTTATCTACAACTGGACATTAACAAATTCCCATCTGCCCATAACCGCGGGCACGGCTTTCGAAAGTTCAAATCCCTGCAGGGGAGTCCCAACTTAGCCCATGACAAGCTCTCACGGTCAACGAAGGAATAGACCTCCTCCCGAGACGTTCCGATCAGACTTGGTATCTCGGTTCTTCAAGACACTTCGACAGGTTAAAACAAATCCAGCAACACAGCCCGAATGTGCCGACAAATCCCGATAGGAGCTGCACATATCTCTTTCTCAGGGCACACTCATATTGTCCTAGGTACGGGTAGGCCAGCCCAGAGTTGCCCCTGGTAGCCACCGGCAGCTGACAGGTGGACCAACACTCAGAGGAGCACTGGCCCGGGGGGGTTAAAATAAGATGACCCTCGGGCTCCGGAAACCCAAGGGGAAAAGAGGCTAGGTGGAAAATGGTAAAACCAAGGTTGGGCATTGCTGGAAAAGCTTTAATCAAGGCGAACTATCAAGGGGTTCCCATTATCACCCAACCGAGTAAGGAACGCAAAATCCGGGAACATAACACCGATATGACGGAAACTAGGGCGGCAAGAGTGGAACAAAACACTAGGCGAGAGGCCGAGCCTTCCACCCTTTACCAAGTATATAGATGCATTAAGATAACATGGCAATATAATGATATCCCAACAAGTAAAAAAATGTTCCAATAAGGAACGGTCTCCAATCTTCACCTGCAACTAGCAACGCTATAAGAGGGGCTAAGCAAAGCGGTAACATAGCCAATCAATGGTTTGCTAGGACATGGTGGGTTAGAGGCTGAACATGGCAATTTGGGAGGCATGATAAGCAAGTGGTAGGCATCGTAGAATAGGCATAGCAAAAGAGCGAGCATCTAGCAAAGCAAAGATAGTAGTGATTTCGAGGGTATGATCATCTTGCCTGCAAAGTTGTCAGAGTTGACTGGATCCTCGAAAGCAAACTCAACGGGCTCCTCATTAGCGAACTCGTCTCCCGGCTCTACCCAAACAAGACAAACAAGCAAACGGAACACAATCAACCACGTGCAAAGCTCAAACAATATGATGCAAGGATGGTATCTATGCGGGATGCGATGCGGGATGCATATGCAAGATTTGACAAGGAATGCATGAACCTGGCGTCAACTTGGAAATCCAAGTGTGCCACTGGAAATATGAGATGAAATTGCTTGAAAACGATATAAAGAACGCCGGAATCGGTGTTACGGTTTGGAAATGGCAAGCAATTCAAATATGGCCACGTTCTGCGATTTACAGCAAGTAGTCATCTAAATGCAACAAGATGAACATGCTACAGCACCCAAACATGGCATAAAAATACATGGCAGGAAACCATTCATGATGCTTAACAAAAGTCTAGCACTAAGCTACGGCCAATTCATCCATTAACAGGTTCAAACAAGCATGGCAAAAATGCATTTGACAAACAGATTTCAGACTTGGTGAAATTAACACTTGTCTGGAATTTCAGATCAGATAGCACACTTTGGAGCATGAAAACTACATGCTATAGGACCTGAACATGGCAAAGTAAAGCATGGCATGGAGCTACTCAAAGAGCTTAACAAAAGTCCCTTAGTGACCTTGAGCCAAAAGGGATCAGAAAATACATTTGCAAGCATGTGAACATGGCAAAAACATAACCAGATCACAGACTTAGTGAAAACTGGAGCATGCTGAAATAGATATCAAGTAGGCATGTTTACGAGCTCGATGCACTCACTACAGAGAAAGTCATGACAATCTAAGCATACACCCATCAAGAATACAAAAAATACAAGCTAGACATGGCAAGAACAATACCATAGCATGCACGGATCAACTACAACATCCTCGGCAAAATTGCTAACAAGTAGACAATCTGCCCAGATTCATGAAATGACAAAAGTAGAGCTCGATTGACACAAGCTAGGGTGCTCCATAATTGCAAAAAAAGACATGGATGGATAGAGCACTATGATATTAACAAAACATCCTTACTGATCATCCTCAAAAGAGGTATGGGTCTCTAGGAAACAACATGAACATATGGCCATATGAGATGAACAGCTCAAGGACTTAGTGGAAATGCTAAGTCCCTGAAATCAGCATTAACAAATGCCTCACTTTGCAAGATTGTGCTAGTCACCACACACATCACAAAAATACATGGGTTGCACCTCTGGATAGATGGCAAAACATATAACAAAACACATGTAGAGCTCATGGGCATATCATGCACACAATAATCATGGCAAAAATGACAAATATCTAATTGGAGCAGCAGATCTGACAATTATCTCAAATAGCACTCTTCTAACAGCATTTCGGGCATCAATATGAACTCAAATTAAAATGATGCAATGAGATGAAATGATGTGCTCTCTGAGACGAACATTTTGATATGCTATATGCCCAAATCGGAGCTACGGATGCAAAGTTATAGCACGATGAACAGGGCAATATGAACTAGGGTTTCGGGAGAAAGTCAACCCAAATGTCCAGATCCAGATCCGGTGCATGGGAACCGAGGTCGCCGGAACAGTACGCCGGAGGTCGCCGGAGATGGCCGGAGGAGTCAGGGCGGCCGGCTTAGGGTGCGGACGTGGAGGAGGAAGCCGGAGGCAGCGTGGTGGTGGCGTCCGCGGCGGAAGCGGTGCGGCGGGGCGGCCGGAACGAGGAGGCGGCGCCTGGCGGCGATGGCGCCCACGGTGGCGCGGCAAGGCGGAGGTGGCCGGCGGCGGCCGGGTCGGGGAAGAGGCGGGCGGCGCGCGGGAGTCGAGCCGGGAGGGCCTCCCGCGGGCTCGCCAGGCCGGTGGCGCGGGGCGGCGGCGCCTGCCACGTGGCGCGACGGGAGAGGGCAAGGGGACAGCGGCGGACATGTCCGGCCGGGGACGGACATGTCCGGCCGGCGCGAGGTGTTTTTTTATGGTTTCGAAGAGGGGATCCGAGATTTGGAATGGGGGAGGTATATATAGGCATAGAGGGAGCTAGGAGTGTCCAAATGAGGTGCGGTTTTCGGCCACGCGATCGTGATCGAACGCTCTAGATGATGGAGAGGGTTTTGGTGGGTTTTGGGCCAAAATAGAGGGGTGTTGGGCTGCAACACACACGAGGCCTTTTCGGTCCCTCGGTTAACCGTTGGAGCATCAAACGAAGTCCAAATGGTACGAAACTTGACAGGCGGTCTACCGGTAGTAAACCAAGGCCGCTTGGCAAGTCTCGGTCCAATCCGGAAATGTTTAATCCCCACACATGAAAGAAAGGTAGAAATGACCACCGGAGGAGAATGAAGCGCCGGAATGCAAAACGGACAACGGGGAAAATGCTCGAATGCATGAGACGAACACGTATGGAAATGCAATGCACATGATGACATGATATGAGATGCATGACAATGATAACAACACATGGAGACAAAAACCCGAACCCGAGAAAATAAAATAACTTAAGGCCGGGAACGGCAAGAGTTGGAGTACATATTGGGTAAATCACATCCGGGGTGTTACAACACTCCACCACTACGAAAGGATCTCGTCCCGAGATCTAGGACTGAAAGAACGCCGGGTACTCAGAACGGAGGTGATCCTCGCGTTCCCAGGTAGCTTCATGGTCAGAATGGTGTGACCACTTGACTTTGAGGAATTTGATTGACTTGTTGCGAGTCTTGCGTTCAGTCTCTTCAAGAATAGCAACTGGGTGCTCACGATAAGAGAGATCTTCTTGGAGCTCAATGTCCTCGAAGTTGACGGTGCGATCAGGAGTCTTGAAGCACTTTCGGAGATGAGAGACATGGATCACGTCAGGAACATTTGCAAAGTTTGAAGGAAGCTCGAGTTGATAGGCGAGATCGCCTCTCTTGCTGACAATCTTGAAAGGTCCCACGTATCTAGGGTCAAGCTTCCCTTCGATACCGAAGCGACGAGTACCTTTCATTGGAGAGACGCGGAGGTAAACATGATCTCCGATCTCGAAAGCCAAATCACGGTGCTTACTGTCATAATAGCTCTTCTGACGGGATTGGGCTTCTTTGAGGTTATCTCGAATGACTTTGCACATTTCCTCTGCCTCTGTGATTAAGTCATTACCCAAAAGCTGACATTCACCGGTTTCAGACCAGTTGAGAGGGGTACGGCACTTCCTGCCATACAGAATTTCGAATGGGGCCTTGCCAAAACTTGCTTGAAAACTGTTGTTGTAGGAGAATTCAGCATAAGGAAGACAATCTTC
The DNA here is from genome assembly GCF_003073215.2 of Triticum urartu. Taxonomy (NCBI): domain Eukaryota; kingdom Viridiplantae; phylum Streptophyta; class Magnoliopsida; order Poales; family Poaceae; genus Triticum; species Triticum urartu. The sequence continues at coordinate 339,605,491 of NC_053028.1, forward strand.
CCACTTCATGCCGAAGGAGATCACACAAGCCCTGAGCATATCTTCAAGAATCTGATTGACACGCTCGACTTGACCGCTAGTTTGAGGATGGAAAGCTGTACTGAAGCGGATGTTGGTGCCCATGGCCTTCTGAAAAGAATCCCAAAACTTGGAGGTAAAGATGCTGCCACGGTCTGAAGAGATCACTTGTGGAATACCGTGCAGAGAGACAATCCGAGAGGTATAGAGTTCCACCAATTGAGCTGCAGTGATCGACTCTTTGATAGGCAGAAAGTGAGCCACTTTGGTGAGTTTGTCAATGACAACGAATATAGCATCATTGCCACGCTTGGACTTTGGAAACCCAGTCACGAAGTCCATCTCAATGTGGTCAAACTTCCATTCTGGAATGACAAGAGGTTGGAGGAGACCCGCTGGCCTTTGATGTTCTGCCTTCACTCTTCTGCAGACATCACACTCATTCACGAACTGAGCAATCTCGCGCTTCATTTGAGTCCACCAATAAGCCTGCTTGAGGTCCTGATACATCTTCGTGCTCCCGGGGTGGATGGAGAGGAGAGAATTGTGAGCCTCGTTCATGATCACTTTACGAAGGTCACCTTTGGGCACAACAATACGATCCTCGAAGAAGAGAGTATCCTTGTCATCAAGGCGGTAGCACTTGTACTTGGGTTGACTCTTGGAAATCCCAATCTTCACCTTTTTCACCATAGCATCAAGAAGCTGAGCTTGGCGAATCTGGTCTTCCAAGGTAGGAGAGACTTGAAGGTTGGCGAGGAAACCTTGAGGAACAACTTGCAGATTAATTTTGCGGAGAGCTTCACAAAGCTCGGGTTGATAAGGCTTGAGAATCAGACTGTTGCAATAAGCCTTCCTGCTCAATGCGTCAGCAATCACATTGGCCTTGCCTGGAGTATACTCGATACTCGGATTATACTCTTGAATCATTTCGACCCATCGAGTTTGCCTGAGGTTGAGATTAGGCTGAGTGAAGATGTACTTGAGACTCTTGTGGTCAGTGAAGATGTCCACTTTTCTTCCCAATAAGAGATGTCTCCAAGTCAAAAGAGCATGCACAACTGCCGCCAACTCGAGATCATGAGTGGGGTAGTTCTTCTCATTGGGCTTCAACTGGCGAGAGGTATAAGCAACAACTTTCTTCTCTTGCATCAACACTTGCGCCAAGACCTTGGAGAGAGGCATCACAAAAGACCTCGTACGGCTTGGATTCATCAGGCGGAGTCAGAACTGGAGCAGTGATCAATTTCTCTTTCAAAGTGTTGAAAGCAATGTCACACTCCGGAGACCAAACGTACTTGACGTGCTTCTGGAGAAGATTTGAGAGAGGCTTCGCGATCTTAGAAAAGTTTTCAACGAATCTTCGGACAGTAGCTTGCGAGACCGAGGAAGCTACGGAGTTGCTTCACGTTCTGAGGAGGTTCCCAATTCACAATTGCAGACACCTTCTCAGGATTCACACGCAATGCCCTTGGCAGAGATGATATGACCAAGATAAAGAACCTCATCGAGCCAAAATTCGCACTTGGAGAACTTGGCGTAGAACTGTGTTCCCTCAGCTTATCGAGTACCAAACGCAAGTGCTTGGCATGATCTTCCTTGTTCTTCGAGAAAACCAGAATGTCGTCGAGATAGACCAAAACGAATCATTGGTGTAGGCATTGAAGATGAAGTTCATCATGCGAGAGAAAGTCGGAGGAGCGTTGACGAGGCCAAAAGACATGACAGTGTATTCATATGAACCATAGCTTGTCCTGAAAGCCGTCTTGGGAATATCTTGCTCACGGATTCGAATCTGATGATAACCCATACGGAGATCAAGCTTGGAGAATACTTGGGCACCTTTGAGTTGTTCGAACAATCGTTTGATGTTGGGAAGTGGGTATTTGTTCTTGATGGTCTTCTTGTTCAATGGACGGTAATCAACACAAAGTCGGTCCGTTCCATCCTTCTTCTTCACAAAAAGAACACCACAACCCCACGGAGAAGAACTAGGCCGGATGAGACCCATTCTTCTCTTGAATATCGAGTTGCTTCTTCAGCTCCTTCAACTCTTCAGGTCCGAGCTTGTAAGGACGCTTGCACACAGGTTCCGTGCCAGGCTCAAGATCAATGACGAATTCAACTGGCCGGTGCGGAGGCATTCCTGGAAGCTCTTCTGGAAAGACGTCTTGATATTCGCAAACGACTGGAATTTGCGAGATAGCATCCAGTTCACCCTTCTCATTGAGAGAAAATAGACGGATGGTATCATCACGAGCGGCAAAGACAATTACATCCTCAGACGAATGAGTCAATTGAATCTGCCTGGCTGCACAATCAAGATGCGCCTTGTGCTTAGAAAGCCAATCCATCCGAGAATAAGATCAATATCCGAGTCACCAAGAACCGTTGGAGAAGCCAGAAACTTGTAGTCACCCAAGGTGATAGTAACATCCAGAACGATGGAGTTAGCATGCATGCGCTTACCGGGAGAGACAACTGCTAACGGACTAGGCAAAACTTGTGAAGTCAATTCATGCCTAGATGTAAACGGTCTCGAGATGAAACAATGCGATGCACCAGTGTCAAAAAGAACTTTTGGAATATCATTAACAGGAAGGTTACCCATGATCACATCTGACGAGTCCTCTGCCTGAGCTGCATTCATCAATTTGACCTTGGCGTGCTTGGGGTTATGCTTGACCACAGCTGTACTTGCCGATCTGACAGGAGGAGGAGGAGGAGACGCCTCTGGTTGAAGACACTTGTTGGCATAGTGACCCTTCTGTTGGCACTTGTTGCACGTGACCTCTGAAAGCGGACGGTGATACGGAGCACTCGATCTTGGAGCTTGAGACGAAGTCTTGTTCTGAAAGCCAGGGTTGGGTGGGTGGGAAGATCCACTGCCACCTTTGCTCTTCTGCTGATACGGCTGACGGAACGGAGGAGGAGGAAGCCAATACTTCTGCTGCTTGGCCACTTGAGTAGAGGAAGAAGGAGTAGCATCTCTGACTCGCTTCTTGGAAGCATCACACCTCAGTTGAGCAGCCTCTTGCTTCAATGCCATGTTGTAGAACTCATCGTATCCTCAAGGGCTCAAAGAGAACAAGAGCTAGCTGAATTTCTTCTCTGAGACCACCCCTGAACTGGTATATCATGCTCTTCTCATCAGGGACGTCCTGCTTGGCAAAGCGGGTGAGCTTCTGGAACAACTTGTTGTAGTCATAGACAGACAAAGAGCCTTGCTTCAGGTTGCGGAATTCCTCACGCTTGCTTTCAACCACGCTCTGGGGAATATGATGAGCTTTGAAGTCTTGACGGAATTCATCCAGGTAATCACACGTCCACCTCTGGAATCCTTGTACTGCTGGAACCATTCTGCAGCTTGATCTTTGAGTTGGAAGGAAGCGAACTTGATGAAGTCCTCAGGCCTGACGTTACTGCACTCGAAATGCTTGCACAGATCCACAAGCCAATCGTCAGCATCGGTTGCCTCAACACAATTGCTGAAAGTCTTTGGCCCGTTAGCAAGGAACTGGTTGAGTGTAGCAAAGTGATTCTGATTGTTGCCTTGGTTCCCTTGGTTGCCTTGATTGCGCTCTTGAAGAATTTGCATGATCAACTGTGTGTTTGCATTGGTTGCGGCCATCACAGCTTGCCATGCCTCCGGAGGAGGTGGAGGTGGTGGCGGATCTTGATTCTGATTCTGATTGGTGCTCTTAGCGGGAGCCATCCTGAAGAGGTTGACCACCGTTAGCACATTGACAGATAAAATGAAGCTGAATCCAACGGAATGAAAATTGCAACATAAAGTCTTCACATCCGAACAAAATGAACGAATGCATTCCTCTTGAAATGGTCACATATCCATAAATTGAGAAGCCACTTAGAATTTAGGTAGAGAAATAAATCAACAAGGTACGGATCAAGAACGAATACTCGGTAAGAAATCCCAATCTCAAACCAAATATCCGTGGAAGAAGAACTAGAGCTACAAGAATTCCCACCTATGAAACTCCCGAACCTTTCCGGTTATGCAATCAGGTGTTGGGGATACAGGGGAAGCATAATATCTCACCCAAATCTAGCAAATCCTACATCCAGCTGTATCCATCCTTCAACACATAACCGAGAAAAACTTCGGAAACCATCTACCTCAACCTTCGAAAAGCATCCGTTATACAAGTTATGGCGAACTCCCGAACTCCCGCCCCAGTACTGGGTGGCGTCGAGGTTATCTCACCAACGAACTGCATAAAAGAGATTTTCGATGTCGGCGTACTAAACTCAGGTATTCCAGAACTGCAACGATAAAATTATGACGACAACACCTCAGAGCTCAACTCCCCGGGACACTTCCACAAAACCCCTGACAGGAGGCACCAAGACAATGTTCTCGTCACAAAACCATCGGAACGATTCCAAGATACCCGCGTGATCCTAAAAAAAATTTAGTGAAATTTGAGAAGAGAAGAGTCAAAACTCTACGTCAGGATGCCTTACCAGAGCGATGAGGAGACTGGGAAGTAAAAAGAATTCCTAAACTCTCCGATATATAATTCCTAAATGACTCAAAACATTTTTCTAGACACAACTCGGCCGCTAAAAACGATCAAGCAATGGGGCTCCTAAGGTCGGGGAAGGCTCTGATTACCAACTTGTAACGCCCTCGATGCGGCTATATCTCCTACGTGTCGAGGCACGACTTAGAGGCATAACCGCATTGAAAGCAATGTCGCAAGTTAGGCAATCTTCACAACATCCCATGTAATATAGATAATAAAAGGGGAGATACATAGTTGGCTTACACTCGCCACGTCAATCAAAGTACATAAATAGCATTACAACATTCAAACACTCATGGCCCGACTACGGCGCCAAAATAAAAGATAACCCAACATGCGACACGGTCCCGATCACCCCAACTGGGCACCACTACTGATCATCAGGGAAAGACACGTAGTAAATCGTGATGAGTCCTTGTCGAACTCCCACTTGAGCTCAAGCGCGTCATCCTGGAGCGGAATCATCAGGCCCTGCATCTGGTTTGGAAGTAATCTGTGAGCCACAGGGACTCAGCAATCTCGCACCCTCGCGATCAAGACTATTTAAGCTTATAGGTAAGGCAAGGTAAAATGTGGAGCTGCAGCAAGCGACTAGCATATATGGTGGCTATCCTGTTCGCAAAAGAGAGCGAGAAGAGGGCAAAGCGCACGAACGAAACTAGAGACAACCTGCGCAAGCATTACTCCAACACCGTGTTCACTTCCCGGACTCCGCCGAGAAGAGACCATCACAGTAACTCACACAGTTGATTCATTTTAAATAAATTAAGGTTCAAGTTATCTACAACCGGACATTAACAAATTCCCATCTGCCCATAACCGCGGGCACGGCTTTCGAAAGTTCAAATCCCTGCAGGGGAGTCCCAACTTAGCCCATGACAAGCTCTCACGGTCAACGAAGGAATAGACCTCCTCCCGAGACGTTCCGATCAGACTCGGTATCTCGGTTCTTCAAGACACTTCGACAGGTTAAAACAAATCCAGCAACACCGCCCGAATGTGCCGACAAATCCCGATAGGAGCTGCACATATCTCTTTCTCAGGGCACACTCATATTGTCCTAGGTACGGGTAGGCCAGCCCAGAGTTGCCCCTGGTGGCCACCGGCAGCTGACAGGTGGACCAACACTCAGAGGAGCACTGGCCCGGGGGGTTAAAATAAGATGACCCTCGGGCTCCGGAAACCCAAGGGAAAAGAGGCTAGGTGAAAATGGTAAAACCAAGGTTGGGCATTGCTGGAAAAGCTTTAATCAAGGCGAACTATCAAGGGGTTCCCATTATAACCCAACCGCGTAAGGAACGCAAAATCCGGGAACATAACACCGATATGACGGAAACTAGGGCGGCAAGAGTGGAACAAAACACTAGGCGAGAGGCCGAGCCTTCCACCCTTTACCAAGTATATAGATGCATTAAGATAACAATGCAATATAATGATATCCCAACAAGTAAATAATGTTCCAACAAGGAACGGTCTCCAATCTTCACCTGCAACTAGCAACGCTATAAGAGGGGCTGAGCAAAGCGGTAACATAGCCAATCAACGGTTTGCTAGGACATGGTGGGTTAGAGGTTTGACATGGCAATTTGGGAGGCATGATAAGCAAGTGGTAGGCATCGTAGAATAGGCATAGCAAAAGAGCGAGCATCTAGCAAAGCAAAGATAGTAGTGATTTCGAGGGTATGATCATCTTGCCTGCAAAGTTGTCAGAGTTGACTGGATCCTCGAAAGCAAACTCAACGGGCTCCTCGTTAGCGAACTCGTCTCCCGGCTCTACCCAAACAAGACAAACAAGCAAAGGAACACAATCAACCACGTGCAAGCGTCTAAACGACCAACAGAAAGCTGGTTAGATGTGTTCCGCTATCTGTGTCGATTTGATCACGCCGTGTTCTAAACAAGGGTAATGATGCACAGGAGGGATGCCTAAGCTCTCGTGGAGATCGCAGATGACCGTGGATGGCATAGATAGGGCAAGAATTTGAAGCCAACGCGGGGTAATTGCACATGTAAGACTGCTGTCGTCATATCCGGGGAAGCACAAGGTGCCACTGGACAATAAGTGAGGATATCAACAAATTACTTGAAATAGATATAACAGATAGACGCCGGAATCGGTGTTTACGGTTTGGTAGATGGCAGAGCAATTCAAATATGGCCACGTTCTGCGTATTTTACGCAAGTTAGTCATATCTAAATGCAACCATAGATGAACATGCATACATGTTCTGCACCACAACATGGCATGACAAAATACATGTGCAGGACCATTCATGGAGCTTAACAAAAGTCTAGCACTGAAGCTACGGCCAATTCAATTAACAGGTTCAAACAAGCATGGCAAAAATGCATTGTGCAAACAGATCTTCAGACTTAGTGAAATTAACACTTGTCTGGAATTTCAGATCAGGTAGCACACTTTGGAGCATGAAAACTATATGCTACAGGACCTGAACATGGCAAAGTAAAGCATGGCATGGAGCTACTCAAAGAGCTTAACAAAAGTCCCTTAGTGACCTTGAGCCAAAAGGGATCAGAAAATACATTTGCAAGCATGTGAACATGGCAAAAACATAATCAGATCACAGACTTAGTGAAAACTGGAGCATGCTGAAATAGATATCAAGTAGGCATGTTTACGAGCTCGATGCACTCACTACAGAGCAAGTCATGAATCTAAGCATACACCCATCAAGAATACAAAAATACAAGCTAGACATGGCAAGAACAATACCATAGCATGCACGGATCAACTACAACATCCTCGGCAAAATCGCTAACAAGTAGACAATCTGCCCAGATTCACGAAATAGCAAAAAGTATCGATTTCAAGCTACCTGGTCCTCGTAATTCACGGAAGATGACATGGATTGAAGAGTAGAGCTACAGATACATCATCATTATAGTTCCATAGTTATCATAAGCATAATGTGCTCGCATAAATTTAATGCAATAAACGACAGTACCATGGATAGAGGGATATGAAGACAGCGTAGGGTCAGAAGTAAAACGCAACATCGCTCTTACCTGATCATGCCGCAAAACAGAGATCCGGATTCACAACGAATATCAAGCATGGAACATTTGGCCAAAGTGTGAATAACATGCTCAAGTTGACTTGAGTGGGTAATGTTCAGCATCCCCACGATATCTTGGCCGCACGCATTAACAAATGCCCTAAGTTCATCTTCTGCGAGTCACCAACTTTGTGCTAGTCACCTTGTCGCGACTGACTCACATTATCACAAATAATAACACTTGGGTTTTGGCACGCTCTGATAGGATGGCACAAATATCATATATACGAAAACAGCTATTGTATCCGTATACTCGCCTGCAGTTGTTGCAGTGTGTTAATGGGGAAACTCCCATTGATAGTATCCGACAATAACCATTGTGCAGGAAATTATCAGAGAACTATTCTAATTTTGGCCAAGGAAGGCAAAAGTAGTCTGCACAACTTACTCCTCAAAAGACACCCCTCTTCTATAACTGAGCATTGCATTTTTCGAGGCATAACCAAGAAGAGAACTTCTAAATGAAATACTGACAACCGCAATGCCTCTATGAATATTGATCGTCGCCCTCTCTCGGCGTAACATTTTTTGATATGGGCATACCTGCCGTCGAAGTCACTCCGGAGCTGAACGTGAAGTGCGAGAAGTTTATAGCAGCCGATGTAGATTTCAGCGCGAAAAACGCCACTAACAACTACGGAGTGTCGGGAGAAAAGTCACACCCCAGAACTGTGCCCACGTTTGGAAGTGTTAGGGTCCAACCCAGGTATCCATGGTGTGGGCCACCGCTGGAGGAATCCACAGGGAGGGCGATCGAACGGATACAGTACCTGGGCGCGCTAGGGCCTTACGCCCGATACCTAGATGGACGACATATGAATGAGTGTGCCGAGGAAGAGAGTCACGATGTGGCAGCGAGCTCGGGGCCGGATTCTTTAGGGTTGGCCGGACAGCGCAAACATTGTCGGAGGCTGTGGATTGCGAATAGGATTTGGTTTTACACGGCATGTCGCACGGCCCGGGAAGAAGCGAGGCGATCCACCAAGTCGGATCGAACGGGCGTGAAGCCTCGGGGGCGAGGGCTCGTGCAGTGGCGCTTCGTGGTCTGAAGACCGACGTGAGAGAGTGTGTCACTGACGCGCTCGGACGGTGCAGATTGAGAGTTGCTCGTAACAGCCGTATGGCCGCTGGCGGTCGGTATCGGAGCAGATAGGGAATCTGGTGTTAATGTGTTGTAGACTAACTCCTGTGGACCCGGTAACTGGTTGTCTTTGAAAGATGAAGTACAGCAGCGTGTGTGGAGTTGGCTGGGCAGATGGCTCTCGTCCTGCGGCGGAGTCTCGGAAAGTGAACACGGTGTTGGAGTAGGATGCTTTGCGGAAGCAAGGTCCTGTGGCGTCTAAGTTTCCGGCGTTGTAGAGGCTTTTGACTCGCCTGGCTCGCTCAGGCTCGCTCCCGGTCTTTGGTTGGCGAAAGGAGTCGGGCGCACCTGGCGGCAGCCTATGGCTCACAGTACCGCTTGTGGCCCGACTGGGGGCAGGACTAGGGCCGAGAGGCGAATGGAGTTCGTTGCAGACCTTCGCTGTCACGCTGATAAGCCTCGAAATAGTCGTGATGCGAGTACCGGAGTAGTGCCGTGCGAGATTGCTGAGCTCGCGCTGCTGTGGGACTGCTTACTTTAGATTACTAGGCTTCCAATTCAGACACGCCAGATGGGCGAATCGCGGCCATGGATGATTGCCGACTATGGGGGAGCTAGAGTTAGACGCTAGCTATGACCTCAAGGTGGGGAGTTCAATCACAAGGAGCGGAGCTCAAGCGAGCTGATGCTGTCAAATTTATCAGGTGCGGTGTATGATTCAGTAGGCGGTCGATCCGCAGTTTCGTGGGGTGGATCGAGTCCAACGAGATCGTGCGCTCTATGATGTGGGTTATGGATCTTTATTAATTAGTGTGTTTGGTGGGCTTGCTCTGGGGCCCAAAGTATGTCAGGAGTTTTGGGCCGAGTGATTGGGTTTGATTGTTGGGCTGCAACACACACGAGGCCTTTTCGGTCCCTCGGTTAACCGTTGGAGCATCAAACGAAGTCCAAATGGTACGAAACTTGACAGGCGGTCTACCGGTAGTAAACCAAGGCCGCTTGGCAAGTCTCGGTCCAATCCGGAAATGTTTAATCCCCACACACGAAAGAAAGGTAGAAATGACCACCGGAGGAGAACGAAGCGCCGGAATGCAAAACGGACAACGGGGAAAATGCTCGAATGCATGAGACGAACACGTATGGAAATGCAATGCACATGATGACATGATATGAGATGCATGACAACGATAACAACACATGGAGACAAAAACCCAAACCCGAGAAAATAAAATAACTTAAGGCCGGGAACGGCAAGAGTTGGAGTACATATTGGGTAAATCACATCCGGGGTGTTACACCTCTTCATGTAAACTTTGTAAAATAAGAGAGAATAGGCATAAGTATTGTGACATAATGTGTAATAATAGCCCGATATAGAAGCATGATGCAGAATGGACGTATCATTCATCCACCAAAATAAAAACAAAAAGGAAGGACAAGGAGAAGAGTAGACTCCATCAATGCAAGCTTCCGTGATCTAAAGCAAATCTGCAAATTGGGAAAGAAAAAAGTTAGAAGAAGAAGAATTTTTATTCTCTTTCTTTTTCTCCTCTTCTTTATCTTCTTCTTCTTCTTACTAAGGTAACCTAGCTAATTATGCCATTTTTTAGCTAACTAAGCATATTAAGTCATTTTGAAGAAAAAATGCTAAATGTAGGTCATTTTAGACCTAAGTAAGGTTATTACGTCATTTTCGAGGAAAATAAGCTGAGTATATGTCATTTTGGAGGTAACCAAGATTATTATGCCATTTTTCCCTAAGTATGCAAAGTATGTCATAAATGAACTAAAGAAGCTAAGTATAGGTAATTTTTTAGCTAACCTAGGTAGTTATGCCATTTTTGAGCTAACTAAGCATATTTATTCATTTTGGAGGACAAAATGGTAAGTGTAGGTCATTTTAGAGCAATCCTAGTTAAAATCGGTCATTTTGGAGGTAGGTAAGGTTATTTTGTCATTTTGGAGGAAAATAAACTAATGATATGACAGTTTGGAGCTAAACCAAGGTTATTATGCCATTTTTTACCTAAGTATGCTAAGTATGTCATAAATGAACTAAAGAAGCTAAGTATAGGTCATTTTTAGCTAACCTAGGTAGTTATGCCATTTTTGTGTTATCTAAGCATATCTATTCATTTTGGAGGACAAAATGGTAAGTGTAGGTCATTTTAGAGCTATCCTAGTTAAAATCGGTCATTTTGGACCTAGGTAAGGTTATTTTGTCATTTGGGGGGAAAATAAACTAATTATATGACAGTTTGAAGCTAAACCAAGGTTATTATGCCATTTTTTACCTAAGTAAGCTAATTATGTCATAAATGAACTAGCTAAGCTAAGTATAGATCATTATTGAGCTATCCTAGATAGTTTTGTCATTTTTAGCTAACTAAGCATGTTAAGTCATTTAGGAGGAAAAATGCTAAGTATAGGTCATTTTATAGCTATCCTAGGTAAAATATGTCATTTTGGAGCTAAGTAAGGTTCTTATGTCATTTTCGAGGAAAATAAGCTAAGTATAGGTCATTTTGGAGCTAAATAGGTCATTTCTTAAGCTAAGTATGCATTTGTAAAGCAAAACACTTGAGAAAAACTTACCGACATCAAGGAGGTGAAGGACCGGTCGGGGTTGCGCCAGTGATAGACGGAGAAGGATCGGTCGATGCTTGTCGGGAGGCATGATGCACCAAAGATCATTTGCAATGTCTCATTAGCATGATGCAACTCAAATGTGAATACTAGTAACTAATGACCATTCAAATGAAACTCGCCATGGGCGCTATACCAATCTGGGGCATCGGCGGAGGGGTCTGACCGTTGCTCTGGCACACAGACTGCACATTTGGTTTTCACGAGTCAGTCATATTAGTTAGTAATGAAACGAACATTACGTGCATGATTTGGCTAATATGCAGGAGAAACTTACCACGAGGAGCTTGTATAGAGCCCGGTGAGACGCGTCGTTCCGGTTCCTCTCCTCCTCCAACAGCCCAGTCGTCCTCTCCTCCATATCCCTCTCCCTCTCTGTCGCTTGCCTGTTTGCCTCTGCGAGAAGCTCCTTGGCCCTAGCCTCGATGGCAAGCTCCATTGGCCGTGGACAAGGCCTTATCTCAGGATCAGAGCTTGTCTGGCACTTCTTGATCTCCGAGAGAGTTCTAGGACAACATATGAGTCCATCCCCCATGGCTACCGAGCCATGGGACCTCCCGCCACTAGATATCATCACCACCTCTGGATCAAAAGGACTCTGGCTCAGGTTAAAGTTCTCCCCTTTCCTAGTCTTCCCCTCATCTCTGTACCTCACGAGCTTGTGGTGGGAGGAGATGTTGGTGAAGCTCTTGGGATGATCGAGGTCATACTCAGAGAATGCCTTGGCTTTCTTGTATGGGGCAGTATGGGCCATGGCATAGAGGTCGAACACCCCTGGAACCTCATTCTTGTTGTGTCACGCCTAAAAGAGAGGAACCAAATATTAGTTAAGGGCTCAAGCTAGCATGAAGAATGAAATTGCATGAATCATGAAGCAAACCACATACCCAGTTATCCCCGTACTCAAACAGGTTGGAGCTCCCTTGATGGTGTGGCGCACCTTGCATTTGGGCACGCTTATCCTTGGCCTTGTTGTGGACAGCTAGCCATTGGGGAGAGCACCACTCATCCACCAACGCCTCCCAACAGTCCATCCTATCCACGCACCATCTTGGGGGCACCTAAGTTAGTCAAGATAAATTTCAGCGCTATGCCTACGAATCAAATCAAGAAAACTAAGTACAAGGCCTTAAGAATAGGTAATTACCTTCATGTACTTCTCCTTACTCAGAAACTTGACGCGGCACTTCGTGTTGGACCTCTTACACTACAAAAAAATATACTTCCGTGATGATACGTGTTTGTCACAGTAGGTCGCTTTTTTGTCATGCATGTACATCCAGGACAAATTTATGATAGAATCAAGATAGTCATGCCTGTGCTGTCGTTGAAGTGTTCCATCACATTACCAAAATTACCATCACGAAAGTGTCCACTTCCACGATGATAAATCGCGCGTCACAGAAGTGCTTTTGTCAAGGGTGACCGACATGTGGCATCCACCATAACGGAACGCCGTTAAGCTATCGGGTCGGGTTTTGGATCCGATAACCCGTTAACAGCCCCGACCAATGGGGATTTTCCACGTGTAAAATCATCATTGGCTAGAGGAAACACGTGTCGGCTCATCGTCGGGACAAATGTCATCCACTCACTCGACAGAAGGCACCTATGATACATCGACACGTGGCACGGCCCAACAAGTTTAAATGGGCCGGCCGAACTAAAGGCCCACAAGATTTTGCGGACCATAATGGACCGGCCCAGCTAAAGGCCCACGAGATTTTGCGGACCATAATGGGCTGGCCTAGCTAAAGGCCCACAAGATTTCGCGGGCCATAATGGGTCGGCCCAGGTACAGGCCCACAAGATTTTTGTGTGCCATAATAGGCCGGCCCAGGTAAAGGCCCACAAAATTCTTGCGGATCATAATGGGCTGGCCCAGCTAAAGGCCCACGAGATTTTGCCGGCATTAATGGGCCGGCCCAGCTGTAGGCCCACAAGATTTTGAGGACCCTAGTAGGCCGGCCCGTTAATTGGCTGCCATGTTTTGGGCCAAGTGCCGGCCCATATTTGATACGGTCTATTAATGGCTTGCCACGCTCCGGGCATAATAGTGGCCCATATGAGATCTGGCCCGTTAAAAGCCTACCATGTTCTGGGCCAAATTATGGCCCAGATCAGGTCCGGCCCTTTAAGAGGTTTTGGGCCTAATTATGGCCCATATCAGATTTGGCCCGTCAATTGGACACTATGCTTTTGGGCCCACTTGCTAAAGGCCCACTTAGTAATTCGGCCTGATATTAGTTTTGGCCTACTAAGGGCCCATTTAACTTTTCGGCCCTATATTAATTTCAGCATGTTAAAAGCCCGTCATATAGTTGGGCCTAACTACGGCCCGGTTTGCATCCGGCCTGCTCGCAGCCGATATCTGATTGGGCCAAACAAGGACCGAGACAATTTTTCGGCCTGTTAAAAGCCCGTGATTTGATTCGCACAATCATGGACTGGGGTTCATTTCGGGCTGCTGCCGGCCCGTGAGCTGATCGGCACGTTTCAGGCCCAACCTACATCGTGATTGCATGACGGCCCGATTATGTACCGTAATTTTACGGTTTGGCCGGTTTACTGCGAAGACAGGATATATATACAGTAAAATAACTACAGCATCGTGAATAAGAAAAAACCTATACTATACAATAAAGAAATTACGGCATATTACATCCACTGGGCATCAAAGTTCGCCACTATGATAATAAAGCACAAGCAGACAGCAGATTACATACACTGGGCATCAAAGATCGCCACCAATGCAAATAAACACGCTGACAAAATAATATACAAAACCGACAGCACTTCAATAGAGTTCAAGAAAGGTTAGCCTTGCTGGGGAGCTGCAGCGCAAGTAGCTGAGCAAGATGATGAGACTGCGCTTGTTCAACACTTATATCTTCCTCACTCTGAAAGATAAACAAGCAGACAGATGACAGGTTTTGCACATAAAAGTATCAGTGCTGACAATTCATCACATTTCTTACTGACGAATAAAGTGACACAGTTTAAATTTGCATTAACACAATATGGTATTGTTCAGGTCAAGACATGGCAGGAAATGACATTGTGAAGGAGTTGGCAGCTTCACGACACCACTGGATTACAGATCAAGAACTCATAAGTATCAATGGTTAGTGTGTTGTCAATTTATACCATTTCATATTGGCAAATAAAGAGACGGTTTAAATAATAGTAGAATGATATGAAATTTTTCATAGTTAAGACATTGCAGAATATGACATTGTGCTGTAGTGGGTAGGTTCACCACACCACTGGATTACAGATGAAGAACAGAAGCATACATGCAGTGCAAAAGAAGATCACTTGCTCTATATAGTTTAATTTACATGGTATGAAGAAGGAACTCGGTTGTACAACTGAAAACTTAAATTGAGAAAGGACGAACTTTTGTTTATGAACTACATATAATAAACTTTAAACAAGCAATTTGATGCAAACACCAAAAATAAACAGCTGTTGCAGTCTTGCCTAACCAAATATATACAACAAAGTTTGAAGGCTTGAGATGGACAAACTTACATTATTGGTGAAGACATGCGCTATAAAGGCCTTGTCCATGCTGATGGGGGGGCAATTTAAGAAGTTTACCACAAAATATTCTTCAAAAGCATTGCCTTTATTCTACATTTTGTTAAGAGTAAATATAGATGTGATAATATACGAAAAAATGGAGAATATTTAAGATAAGATGAAGAGTGATGCTACATAACCAAGTAGCTATAAATGTAAGTGCAGCGATACAGGCAAAAGGTACAGCCAAGAGCAATGCACAGCTAAACTTCTTCAGTACCAACCTTATGGTAAGAGTAAATATAGATCTGATGTGTAGAAAATGGAGGGCAAAGGAAAATAAGCTGCAGAGTGATGGTACATGAACAACTACCTGTCATTATAAGTACACTGATAAAGGACAGCATGTACTTACAAGAACAATGCAGAGCTAAAAAAACATTGGCATTGGATATATTCTACACTAATGTAACCATTCATACAGATCAGATAATTTGGAGCGAACAATTGATAAGCAAGCTTCATGCATACTGCTGTCACATAATGAACCAGGTATGTATGCAAGTACAGTGATATAGGACAACAGGTACTAACAAGAGCAAAGCAGCGGGCAGCATATTTGAGATATCCTGTCGTTCTTGTCAAACCGGAATTCTTCTTCGAGCAGATTTCCTGCAAAAAAGATTTGTAAGGCACATGCGGAAAAGTAGAAGTTCAAATTGTCATGTGATTTCATAGACAGTACCTCATCCTGGGAACGAGACCAGTGCATAACAAGGTTTTTCCATTCAATGTCTTCTAAATTTAGCACAGGAGACTTCACCAGGAATTCGTTTATAGACTTGCCATCAAAGTGTGATTTCCTCAGGTAACACCGATACTGCTGCAATGCTTCCTTGAAAAGCACAAGCAAGCTTTGCTCATCATGACTATCCAGATTTTGACCCTCGCCTAGTTACAACAATGTAATGTAAATCATTGATGTGTTCAATCAGCAGAAAACAGGAAAATAATAGCCATGAATAATAGCACTTACACGTAAGTTGGACAGAAGATGTGAAAATGGTGTTTGTCTTCACAATAATCTTCCCATGATGGGAATATATGCACGTAGTCCCTAACAACATTGAAAGCATTGTCTTTTAAACTGGGAATAAATGGAATGGGGTTCCAATCTGCAGGAATTGGCCGTCTCTGCAGTTGGGATAGGTCTTCGGCCGGTGGACTTGCTGTACTTTTTGTTGGAGTGGGATTTTTCTGTGGTACAGTTGGTGCTATGGCAAATGAAATCGGTATACCTTTTGCTGGAGTGCAGGTCCTGTGTGGTGGGGCTAGTGGTGTGGCCAGTGAAGTATGGGTACAGTCTGCTGGAGTCGGTCCTACGTTTTGTGTCACTGGTTGTACAACCAATATAAGTGGGGTGCTGTCTGATTTCTCCGGCACCACCACGTTTTTCAAGGACTTTGCTGGTGCTCCTTCAGGTTCGGCAATCACCCTCTTCCTTTTTTGATGTCTGATGCACAAGAACAGCATTTGAGTAGAAAAACATGGTATGATGACAGATGGAATATGTATTGATAATGGATGGGCATGGCATCTCGACATATATGATGAGTAAACTAAGCAGATGGCGGTGCAACAAAGTAGAAGAAATGCAAGACAACATATGCAAGATACCCGCAATCAATAAAACATTGCCAAATTAGAACAGGCACCTTGATGGGTGAACAGGACAGGCCATCTGCCTTTGGCTCCTCGAGGTTAGAATAGTCATTAGGATGATATTCTGAACAAGAATCAACAGGTGGGGAGCGTATGAGTTTCATTGCATCCAGAATGGCACTCAATGCCTTGGTGCCAATTTTGTAAGTCATTGCAGTGTTTAGCTTCAAGAGTGGACTGCTGCTAGTGCGACACAAAGTAGCTACACAGATCATAGTGTAGATATAACGGGAAAACCTTAAGCATCAGAGTAAAATCAGCAAAGTGGAACTTGCTGGAATATATGTGCTAGTATTGCCAGTACGGCTAGAAAGGCTTCAGATACCAGCTCTCTTCAAGTGAAGGTGCGGTACTGTTAATATCAATGTAACTCTCAAAGGCGACATAGCTCCCTGCATTTCCTTGCTATTCTTATAGGATTCAAGTGGGTAGGCCACTACAAATCCTATTCCTATGTTTACAAGATCTTACGAATCAAAGAGGCTCAAAGTGTCCATCACAACCGACCGTATAGACCTCTACACTGCAAATGTCCCTGCTCGTCTTCAGTACAAAGAACATACTGTACTACTATCATACTCCCTCCATTCCAAAATATAAGTCTTGGTAGAGATTTCCACTATGGATCACATACAGATGTATCCAGGTACATTTTAGAGTGTAGATTCACTCATTTTACTCCATATGTAGTCCATGGTGGAATATATACAAAGACTTGTATTTAGGAACGGAGAGAGTACATATTAAAGAAGAACGGAAGAGGAACATGGTAAAGAAGAGCAAGCAGATTTTGGAAAATAAAATGTTGGTTGCGCAGTGCCCACACATGATGAACCAGAGCGCATTAAGAATGCAACTCCTAGCTGTCTCTCGACCATTTCAGGCGGTTGGATGAAGATCCTACGTCTCCTAACCCTTCTTCTTCCTCGTCTCTGATTCTTCCCATACAGAACAACGCACGGGCCGCCGGCCTGACCACCGGCCCCCACCGCCTGTGTTCCTCTGCCACCCCCACCCCCAACCCCCACCCGCGTCGAGTTTTCTTCGTTCAGCGAGGCCCCACAACCACTCGAGCCCCTTCGATCGCACCGGCGAATTCCGACAAGCTCTGAAAAATCGACTGACCCAATTTTGAAATTTAGTCTACTGTGATTTAACTAGTGTGGAATATAAAAGGGGAAAACCATAAGCATTGCGAGTATGGTGTTGAGTGTGCCATGGCGGATCTGAAGGTGCAAACCGGACAAAGGCAACTTCGCAACCAAGACAAGAAATCAGAGTAAAGCAGTGGCGATCTATTTTCTTGCTGCGATAAATAAGTTGAGCAGATACGAAAGAGTATCGCCTCTGGTGCGGCGCCGTGTAGGCATCTGCTGAGAATTTGACGGTGCTGCGGTAGTGATGGCTGTCGGCGGCGTGGAAGAAGATCTAGGAGGGTAGATGGTGGCGGTGGGCACGGTGGACGAGACGGTCGTAGGAGCGGCGCCGGCAAGGTGGACGACGGCGGGGATGAAGAGAGAGGACGGGATGCAAGGATCCCGGTCTGAAGCCGTGGATGAGAGAGGTCGATCTCTTGTAATGGACGGCGGCGTCGGGGTATCAGCTCCGGCATGGTGGAGGAGGACGGCGGTGGATGGGGTGGCGGACGGCGGCGGATGGAGGAGGGTGGGGTGGAGAGGGTGTTTTGGCGCCCACGGAGTACGAATGGGGAAAAGGGAGGTAGAGAGGAAGGGGGGAACCATGTATTCAGGGCGCGCTTGTCTCAAATGCGAGGAAATTTACAAACTTAGCCCCCGTTTCAAATTTCTACTACATCACAGCAACACTAGTCGGTCAGGGATAGGACGGTTAATATCGCATACACCGAATATTTGCCGATGAGAGTTTGTTTTTGGCGCCCATCGTGTATGAATATGAATCAGGGAGGGAGTCGATTTCGGCCGAGGACACACTGTGTTTTGGCACCCACCGTGTATGAATCCGGGTGAGAGGCGGTTACGTCATGTTTGGGTGAAATTACAAACCTACCCCTATCGAAACCTATAGAAATCCAGCATATAGGCTTTGCGTGGCAAGGATAGGCAGTAGTGATTTCCATCTCGCAGATTTTGGTTTTGGGCGGTTACTGCGACTTTCCCCGCTTCGTTCAAATTTTGCAGCGTGCACGTTTACCGTGCCAACTCAATTTGAATCCCGTTTGTATTCTATTTTTTTTCGGGCGGGATCCATTTTCAATTGGAATTACATTCTATATACATCATTTTTATATATATATATATACTTTCAAAAGCACAACAAAGAATTCTACTCCTTTATATGTATAATATGATCTACAAATACAATGATCTCGAAATCCTAAGGTTGAATTCGAAAAAAATTAACCAAATTATGTTCTACTAAAATGTATGGATCAGTAATATCTACATATTAAATAACATAGATGTGCGTGAATTCATATGAGTATGCATGTTTGATACATCAATTTTGGTTCAAGTATGGATTACATATATCATCATCTCGAATTCAAATATTTGAATCCCTTTTTTGTTCACTCCTTTCACGCCCATCTCTCTCGCATGCATGCTCCTTCAGGTAGCTATCACTCTCTTTTCTCCAGCTCACCCGCACGCTCACTTCATGTTGCTCCTATCCTCGCAAACATGGTCTCTCGACGTCTCCCTTGAGAAGTGTCACACTCTCCCTATCATTATAAATTACACGATTTTCATTATCTCTCACGTCTCTACTGTTCTCTGGTATCACTCGGTACCTAAGCTTTCTTTTTCACCACCAAACACAAAGTCTCCACTCGTCTTTCACTTTGTCTTTCTCTCTATGGGATTCTCTCACACACCCTATATGTCTCTACATATGACTCATACCACTAAAATTACTCTCTCTATCTCTCCTATAGACACAACATTTGTTGTGGTCTCCTTTTCGTCTCCATCCCAGACTGACATTATTCATTTGTTTACCGGTCAGACAACCCCGACTATCGTCTCCTCTCTCTCCCTCACAGACACACACGCACAACTCCTACCACTAAAATGTGAATGGAAAACGAGATTTTGTTATACCCAAACAAAAAAGGACTGGAGGGAGTGATTGCTCTGACACGGACGCGACCTCTCATAGCGCAGGCATTGAACTGGCGCGCCGGCCAAGAGGGCCGCACTCGCTGCAGGCCCGGCTGAGCACGCCTCCTCGCCGCGTGCAACCAGCTTAAGACTGCCCCGCCTGCCTTCATTGAGTCCGCACGTGTGTCGGAAACACGTCCTTCCGCGAGCCGGGAGGCATTTTAGAACAAAAAAAATGACTACAATATAATTAATTTACGCATGGTCTTGACTTGTTGTGCTCGCACTAGTAGCAGGAACTAGTAGAGGATTTTCTTTATTTATAACTCTCCTCACATTTTTTTGGCTTTGAAGTGAATCATGGTTGTGGACATTATGTATGAATGTGCAGATATCTGTGAACATGAGTTTGATGTGGAAGTTGAACTTGGAATGTCGGGCTTGCGCGTGAACTATACCATGTCCAATGCTTCGTCTGTTATTGTTTGGAAAGTAATTGTTGTTATTACATGACCCGAAAAAAACATTTTGTGCCACATCAGTAGATGCACGGACATCACAACAGGCATGCTGACTGGATAAACATTTGAACCTAGCTATCATGAAGGAAATTTTGTATTGACAATAGTTTTAGATAGCAGGAGACGCCTAGCCTGCTCTGCCTCTGCTAGCTTATTTCTGGCTTCTTCCATCTCTTCTTTGGCTTGGGTGAAGAGAGCATCTGATTGCTCTTTTCGCTTCTTCAGGAACTCAGCTACATTCTCAAGGGCTGATGTACGCTTTCTTTCAGCCTTTACTAATGCCACGAGGACACGAACAGCTGATGACTCCACCTGGCTTGTGTGTAATCCAGCATCATCTGGGAATTTGCACCTTGTGTCTAATCCAGCATCATTAGGGAACTGGCACCTTGTGTGTAATCCAGCCTCATTTTGGGAACATGATGTCGAGGTTGACCATACTTCCCTCCTCGTAGGAACTGCATCCTGACATGAAGTTACTTCTTTTTTAGATTAATAATCAGAGCAAACTAGATCCATTTAGTAGAAGCCAGATAAACAGAACTCGGAGAAGTGAATTCAAAAGGAATAAATAAATAAAAACAGACTACAAGGTGAGAACACCCACTTCCTACATCAAGCTAAAAACAAAAGCATTAGGACGATTAAGACTCTTCTTATTACACATCGAAGAACACCACGCTTAAGAGAAACAGAAACTACAACATATACACATCAAAGAACACGAGGCTACACGAAAGTAATTGAAAGGGTGTTATTTACCAAAGCTTGTTTTACAGGTTCGGTGCAGCTCCTCTTTAACTTGCCATGCTCCTTGAAGATGTCCCAAATATCCCGTGTTTGATCTTCATTGCTCGTCTGCATGTTTGCACTCGTGGTTTTAAAATCTCAACATGGCAAGAAAAATATACTACTAGTAATACTCGTGCATCTTGTGGGCAACATTAAAGCACTCATCTGCCATGTTAGAGCATCTCCAACAAGATAAACTACTCATACAAATGCATCTTGATGCGTGCAACACATGGGCATTTTGCTAGTTCTAAAAACCTTTCCATCATTAGCCACACTACTGGTTGCAGATGAAAAACCTACCCAAGCACAGCGCGATACAGGAGCGATGCACAATTACAAGCTGATATTCTGTTGGACAATGGAGGCTATAACCAATTACTTTTACGGGAACAATAGCACCCAGGAAATTTGAAGGGTAGGTATGAACAAAATTGGAACTGCACATGTACTGCTAAGTGATTCAATACACACATTACCAATCGAGGAGGAGAACGATGGTCGCGGCGGCCTCTGTGAGTCATGGTCGGCAACGGGAGTCAGTTCATTGTCCATGACGGTGGTACTTCTGCGCTTGGCGTCGGCTTCTGGGAAGCAGATACGAGACCGTGGAAGATGATGCCGGGGAAGAGGCTCCGTGTACGACGACGACGATGGACCGGCTCCGGTGCGGCATACGAGGTCATCGATTAGGCAGATGCGCTGCGGTGGACGAGTGCGCCGATGTAAAGGGGAGGAGCACGAAGGCTGCGGTGTCGTGGAGAAGTCTATTTTCCGGTGGGGATAGAAATTGGGGAGTATTCAGGTGTACTACTCTGGGTGCCGGGGTGGGGTTGGCTGGGTAGGGTGAACCTGAAGTTATGAAAACAGCCCCCTACCAAGCGTCATCCGTAGGCCTGTTCCGAAGGCTATGATGGTAACTTCCCACTGCTCGAATCAGGGTCGCGGGAGATTTTCCCGCCGACCTCAAAATTTTGTGACACTGGACTCCCCGTGTGGCGTGCTGAGTGATTCGGCTAAGCAACTAGCGAGTAGTAGTAGTAGTAGTAAACTCTGCATATTAGGTTTGACCGAAGTCAAACTTCCTAAAGTTTGACCAAGTTTATAGAAAAATATAAACATTTACCATAACAAATATGTATGATGTGAAAGTACATTCAATAATGAATCTAATGGTATTTATTTGTTATTGTATATGTTAATATTTTTTGTTATAAGCTTTCTGAGAGTTTACAAAACTTGACTTTGACCAATGCTAATACGCGGACTTAAATAAAAATGGAGGGAGTACACATTTGTTTTATTAGTTTGTAGTGAACTAATCATTTGTTGAAATTGTGAAATAAATATATTAGGCTATTGACTTTGAATGTAATGGTCTATACAATTCAATAGTTACAATCATTGTCGAATCCCAAGATGTATACAAGATCTATAGTACTTCACAACATGATCAAACTCACATAATCCCAGTCAAATGAGAATCTAAATGCATTTCATAGTTATTACTTTGTAGGATGCAACAAGAACAACCATAACTCTACATCATCCATTATAGAAGCAACATTTTGACATATCCCAATGTGTGAATGAAACGTGCAGAGAGAGCTTTTGAAGATGGAGCAGATAGGGAGGGAAAGATTGTATGTATGTGGACAAGAGAGTAGGAGACAAACCTAATGAGACAGAGAGAGAGATAGAGAGAGAAAGAGAGAGGAAGAAGTTAGGTCTGTGAGAAAGATGCATACATGTAATATACATGAGATGCGTGTGCATCTGGATTCTGTATACGTGGAAGGAGAAGAGACAACATGTTTGATGAGAGAGCAGGAAAAACATGGACGAGAGGGGAAGGATCTCGTGGGTTGAGGGATTGACAATTTTGTGCGGGGGAGAGAGGGATTGGTAATTTTGTGCAAGAGAGAGAAGAGGGTGGGGGAGGAGTCAGTCAGCCGTCGTCACATCACCCTGCTTCCAAATGACCCCGCATTCTCTAGCGCGGTGTGGTCACCGTCTTCGATCTGCTCGGTGCCCTCTTTGAAGATTGAGGTGTTGTGCGTGTTGGGGTGCAAAGAAGCACAAGCGAGAGTGGTCGCCGTATAACCTTGGATGGGGATGAATTGTGTGCTCGGGGGAGTGTGTGTGTGTGCGTGTTGTGCTGCGTGTGTCTCTCTCTCTCTCTGTGTGTGTGTGCATGTGTGTGTGTGTCAGATATTGAGAGAAAACAAACCTAAGGAGAGAAATAGGTATTCACGAAGAGATTGTGCGGGCCTTGAGGTGGGCAGGGGCCGGGTGAGGGTGTCAAAATGTGCGTGTTGATGCATGTGTTGCATGCGACCGTGCGAGGGACGGACGAATCGAGAGAGATGGTTGTTGCGTTACGGATGCTCCTCTCTCTGTCTCTCTCTCTCTCTCCCTCTCTCTCTCTCTCTCACACACAAGTAAACTAGAAGACCGTTCTCTCATGTATACACAACATATCGGCATCTGTCTATGTCTCACTCATGCACGATCATTTGCACATTCACACCTCTCTATGTCTGTAGCACACACACACCGTCTCCACATTGCCCTTCCGCCACAACACACATATGGACACATACACACGTTCTCTCTCAGTCACACACACAAAATCAGTATTACAAAAACTAGGGCACACCTAAAACATCCAAATCCAAATAAACACGAACTGGAGCTAAATTCAAATATATGGAAATATTGCAGCGTCAAGAACTTTCACAACAAAAAAAAGTTGAGTAATATTTGAGGATTGTTTTCACACACACAAAAAGGTTCGGTGTATGTCCTTCGAGCGCGACACGGTGACGCACCGTTCGATCGACCGCGCGGCCGCGGTTCACGCGCTTGCACAGGATTCCGTATCATGGCTGTGGTACTAAGGCTGGTCACAATGGGCAAGAACATAAGCTAGTAACTAATAAAAGCGATGCCTAAGTCTAATGTTTACGTGTACTAGTACGGTTTTCTTTTAAGTTTGACCAACCTTATATATAAAACTAAAGTAAGCTCCCACACGCGCACTCATCAATATGCCGCCGCCGTTGCGCATGCCGGCGCCCGCCTGCTCCGGCCAAAAATTTCTCGCCCATCACCGCCGTGTCACCGCCATCCTTGTGCCATGAAGCCGAAGGCTCGCCCGCTCACGTCGTCTGCAGTCCCTCCTCGCGATGCCGCCGCGCTGCCAAGCACGCGAGCAGCTGGTGGAGCCGCGTCTATGCACGCAACGTACGAAGAGGAGGACGAGCACGTGCTCCAGCACACCGGCGAGGAGGAACTAGCGTGTCATTGTCGTCTCCGCCCGCGCGTAGGAGGCGCGCATGGTGGCTGTCGCGGCGGAAGCCGGTCGCGCGCGCGTCGAGCCCGCAAACCGGGTGCGGACGCGGAATCTACCTTCGAGACCTTGAATGCCACGTGGATCCTGCAATCTGAAGGAGCAATTTGGGTTAGTCGACTCATGTGAGCCGTTTGATGCAACATGGATGGCTAGAAGGGCTTCTTCCACCTCTTCTGTCGTCTTCTTCCTTAGCTCCGTCGAACTTCTTTCACAAATCGACTGACCCAAATTATACTACTAGTACGAACGTATTAAGTACAGTAGGAACACGAAGATACGAGTAGTAGTACCAACTGCAAAAAGAACAGTAGTAAGACATAGTACTAGTACTATTGTACGTACTTAAGAGTTCAAATAACGAGAAAGAACATAAACATAGGGGCTGTTTGGTTCCTAGCCACACATTGCCACACTTTGCCACACCTAACCTTAGGCAAGTTTGACCAAGTTAGGTAGGTGTTTGGTTCTAGCCACACTTGAGACAAGGAATTTTTTATGAGCAGTGAACCCCACATGTCATAGACACAAAAAGTGTGGCAAGATTCCCTTAGGCAAGCCAAAGTATGGCTAACAATTTGAGCAACTCAAGTAAGGCAAGTGTGACAAATGTGGCAAAAATCATGTGGCAACATATGGCAAAGATAGTCACAATCCAAACAGCCCCATAGTTCTGCTGGGGCCCCAGCACAACACACCCTTGAAAATAAACTAATAGGCAACTAGTCCGCTTGACACTGCAGTAGAACCAGCATGAGCGACGGCACTGCCACCTACTTGGAATCCGAGTCCACGTCCTCGACTTCGTCCTCGTCCCTCTTCCTCTTCCTCTTCGCCGATGCTTCTTTGCTTGAACCGGACACTGGGCTCTACTTCTTCATCCAACCCTTGTAGATATTTAAACAAAGGTAGGCATCCATTACTGCGTACAGGATGTGATCTTCATCTAATGTCTTCGACTCCCATGCATGATGAAACTCGTGATGAGGTTTCTTCAGTTTAGCGTACGAAGGATCAATCATGGCTGCTGCCAGCGTCAGCATTGAAGGTTGAGAGGAGGACACCAGGCTTGCCTTCTAGAGATCGAAGGGCTGGCCTACAATGAGACCTATCCGATGCAGGACGTCACTGTCGTTCTTAAAGCCTACAGTAACGAATTTCACTCTTTTGTCCTTGAGGAAGTTCTTAAAATCCTGGCACTCAACGTCGAAATGGCATATGTGGTAGACCAAGCAAACGTTATGTACGCAAACCTGGATCACGGCGGGCTTCTTCTTCTCTTCATCCTTTAGATCCTTCTCTTGTCCCAGGACTGTGGTGTACTCAACATCTAGCCCAACGACCCACTCATCCGTTGAACTGTTGAACATGCGTAGGAAGCGAGCAAGCCATGCTTTCACCGTCTTGGATCCACATGTGTAGATGATGATGAACTGATCACCGGTGATGGCTCTAACCTGGTACTCAGCGGCGACCATGGAGATTTGGGAGGCCATGGATTTTGGAGGAGGGTTAGGAGAAGTTGAACTGTTGTACCCCACAAAAAAACTGGGAGCGAACTAATGTGAAAGGACGGAACGACTGGGAGCGAACTGTTGTAAGGTAGAAGACGGGGACGAGTAGGGCGTGCGAATGGCGTGGGGTTGCTGGCTTGCCCGGTAGATAAACGGCTGCAAGCCCCCAAAGAGTTCTCGAGAACTATGCGGGACACACTAGATGTCATGTCTACTAGACCCATATCGTAGGCCTGACGGTATGGCTTCTGCCTGTTCGCACGCCATGCCGGCGCGTGGATGTAACTTCACTTAATTCCGTCAAACGCCGCGCCTCCCATGACCTTCGCCTCCCTCGCGCGGTCACGCCCTTTGAGACTTCGACCGACTATAAATGAGCAATTTTTTTGCCTTTTTTTAGACAAGCAATTTTTTTGCCTACTCCGCATGCATGATACTCCCTTTGGTCCTTTTTACTCCTGTCAACCGTTTGCAAAGTGTTTGACCAAATTTATACTTTTTTTGAACACCACCTTATATTAATTAACCAGCCACACCAGTATACTCATTCGATACAATATTCACCACACAGGGCGGTACGTTATTTACAAGAATACCATCTAATCTATTGTCAAAGCTATACTTAGCGATTAAGTGTGCCACCTTATTGGCCAAACGGCTAATCTTTGACAATTGAAGATTGTTGATCAACTTCGAGATGCTCAACGCTTTCATCTTCAGGTCACGCATAGCAGACCTGTCAACGCTTTGACACGCATCAATGAAATCCCATGACCAAATTTATACTAAAAATATCAATATCTACAATACTCCCAAAACACTTAGACTAGCCACAGTGGGAGTAACTTCAGCGGTAACATCGAGTCCAACTCAGCAGATTTGCTTATGTGGCAATGAGTTAATGAAGAGAGAGGTAATTGTAGTAACTTAGCTAGTTACTGTAACATCACATGTCCCAATGCAATATGAGTCTATAACCTAATAAATGAATCTTTGCATGTTACCACACTTAAGTTACTACCCACTATGAAGGTAGTAACATAGTCTAGGGATATGTGTATGTTACTAGTGTATGTTACTATCCATTGTGGCTAGTCTTAGGCGCGGTGCATTAACTTCTACCTCATTTCTTGTTTCTTGACATATCAACCAATAGGATATGTTGGTGTGCATGCTTTTAATGACTTGAGACTACCAAAAACGACATGCAGTGGTTAGTTCATTACATGCAATGCTATTAATTAGCAAATAAACATTAAGATCTCTCGTTTTCCCCTCCTCCTTGGTCACAGTGCACAATCTAAGATGACTTGCTCACCTAGACGGAGGGAGTACTGATTATAAACATTAAGATCTCTCGTTTTCCCCTCCTCCTTGGTCACAGTGCACAATCTAAGATGACTTGCTCACCTAGACGGAGGGAGTACTGATTATAAACATTAAGATCTCTCGTTTTCCCCTCCTCCTTGGTCACAGTGCACAATCTAGATGACTTGCTCCTAGACGGAGGGAGTACTGATTATAATGAGTACTCAACTAGTACTAGTATAAGAACTACGTTTTATAATGAGTGTAAAAATATTGATTTGACATTGTGAATGTTGACACATTGTGGAATAGTTTTTGAAGTCTGCAAAAGTACTCAACTAGTGCTGTCGTTCTCCACAAAAAAATGTGTTTACCAATGCATGCATGAACTCTAGTTACTCTAACCCCCCTCTCTTCTTTAATTCTTTGCCACATCAGCATGTTTGCTATTCCCGTGTGCATGATACCAGCTAAGATACCACCATTATGGCCAGCCTTAATCATCGCATGCAATAATTTAGTGCACCTTGAAATATGAACATGTGTGGGGCGTGTTTGTTTTTAATGACTTGAGACTATACCTAGCCCGGCATGCAAGATGACTTATTATGCACCGTTCCCCATACCTGCAGGAAGCCCGTTCGTCTCCAAATTTTCCTCTCCATGTGTGGAAACAATATGCCTGCCAAACTCTCCTTCTCCCTCCGGCGGTCCCACCACTCCACCCCGTGTGAAAAAATCTGCATGCATGACTCTCCTCCCCCCACGCTCGTCCAATCCGTTGTGACCAGCAATATTTCCACCCCTTCGCTCCCTCGTAATTTACTCCAACAAATATGCCCACGTAGCTGTTACTTAACTGCAGGTGCATTCGGTCACTGACATATGGGCCCAACAGGGGTCTGGCCCACATGTCAGTGATGCAACTGGACTGGCAGTTAAGTCAGTGCAGCTCAGTCCATATCTTACGTAGGTGTGCCATTGGTCGCTATAAATACTGCGCCTCCCACGACATCACTATCTCCTCCCCTCCCTCTCACATCGACCACCATGGCATCGCCCCTCCCAAGCCCTAGGAGCCCCTCGCTGCACCACGCGGACGGTCATGCGTCGCGTTCCGTTCCTCGCCGCCACTAGTCGAGGAGGACGCGTCGGTGTTCGCTCCTCGCCGCTACGTCGACGCGTCGCTGTTCCGTTCCTCGCCGCCACTAGTCGAGGAGGACGCATCGGCGTTCCGCTCCTCGCCGCGACGCGTCGAGGTGGACGCGTCGGCGTTCCCAATCTCGCCAGCACGTGCGCCGGAGGACGCGTCAGCTCCCCGCTACGAGGAGAACGCCGCGCCGCCCGCCGATCCCCCCAGCCTTGAGGAGATTTGGAAAGAAATGGATGTCGCCTTGTGGGAGGCTTTGCCTCCAGCAGAGCGCGCCAAAATAGAGGCAGGGAAGAAGGCCGAGGAAGAGAAGCACACCGCGGAATAAGCTTCCTGGGAGGCCTATGTCGCGTCCGAGAGAGTCAGGCAATTGGCTCTTTCGCAAAAGGCTCGTGCGAGGGCCGTGAGGGTGGCAGAGGACGCCCGTGCCGATGCCCTGAGTGCAGTCGGGCCCAAGCGCCTCATCTACGCTTGGCGGTACGTGGACCGGGTGCACGCTTCCAGCGAGGAGGAGTACCTGTTGGCGCCGGATCACCACACCGGTGAGATCGCACTCGCCTGCGGGCAAGCCGCCAATCAGCACCTCGCAAGTTGCGAGGCTGAGGAAGAGGCGTTGTGTCGGCGCGCTAGGAAACGGCCGTGCACCAGGGCTCTCGTGGCGCGCCGCAAGCGCTCCTGCGAGCGCCGTGGCTTTTAGGAGGAGTATAATTTTTGTTTCGTAAGGCGATCTCATTAGTTTTGGGACGCAAATGATAAATCCCGAATGTTCAGGAATTTTTAGCGTCCTTAATTAAGTATGTAAAAGGGAAAGTTTGGAAACCTTGTGTATTCGTACGCATTTTGAAAGTATGTGCATATAGCACAAACTTTACTATATACTATCGCAGGAAAAGAATTCTATGAGACCAGGTCTCACGCGAGACCCATCCTGATGGATGACACGTGGCATTCACAAATCACAAAGCATCCCCCACCCCCCACTTAAAAGCCACGTGTCATCCATCAGGACGGGTCTCACCTGCTAACCATGAGACCTAGTCTCATATACGAGTAATTTTTTTCCACTATCACACTACATGTCTCTCTCGATATATGCTTGCAGACTGTGCTACTCCCTCCGTCCAGGTCAATGAGTCATCTTCGGTTGTGCACCGTGACCAAGAAGGAGGGAAGACTTATACACCTAGACGGAGGGAGTACTACTATTACTTATGTACGTGCAAATGCACGTTTTAACATTATGATGCGGTTTTTGTAAAAGTAGAAAAACAACACTAGTCAAGCTTGTGAAACGATTAATGCAAAACAAAAGCAAAAAATGCTCGTTTGATTGTTTACTTTTAGCTTCTTTCTCTGTGGTTATTTCTCTGTCGTACTTTGTACGGAGTATCTCACTGGTTGGAAAGGCATGCAAATTCCCAAACCGCTTCCTACACCCTGTATCTCACTGGTTGCTGGCGTTGACATTGTCGCCCATGTCGTCGAGGATGAGGTTGCCGAGGTCGGGGAAGAAGTCGTCGTTCGCAACTAATCATGTGGACTATCATAGTAGTAGGATACAGAGTAGAAACATGAATTTTACCACGATTTCGAATAGGAAGGACAGAAACACATACGGTGCAACGGGAGCTGCACCGTTGGCATTGAGGTTGTCGCCCATGTCCAAACACCATGTAGACACGGTCTTTGAGCAAGGTTCATAGTCGTTCCACGCTCGGGCATTGAAGTTTGTAACTATTTTAGATTAGAATATACTACTCCTCCGGTGCTAGTAGTAGAGCAGAGTCCTACTCTACTACTCTACTCAAGCAAGTTAGGGCATAGCATTGTAGGGAGTACCAGTACTGTGATCACTCAAGCAAGTTGTCTGGCATCGACATGACCCTACGCTGCTGGTATGTGTCTCGTAAGTCAACCGGCATGCTGTAGTCATCATCACCTGTCCACTTCCCGCAGCACATATTCGCTTCTCCATCTTTGTCCGCACATAATCTCGTCCAATCTTCCATCCCCGATAAGGCGCCTCCCCCCCTCATCCGAAACCCAAGCACAAACAATGGCAGATCCGAGCAGCGTCCGCCGAAAGAGTGGCTGGAATTAGCTCCCCATAGAGGTAATCAAGCTCATTGTTTCGCGTGTGGACAATCTCAGTACCATGCCGCTCGCCGCGTGCTCGTCGGGGCTGTACCGTTTACACAAAGCCCTCAGGCCGGAGCTTTTTAAGCCAGCTCCTTGCTTGCTGATGTCGCCTGATCTTCAGAAACGGCGTGTCACGCAGCATAACAATCGTAGGGTGGCGAGCATCAACCCCCTTGACTGCGATCCGATCCCCGTTAGCCTCAACTACATTAACGGTATGTACTGGGTCGGCATGAACACGTCTTGGATGGTGCTCGTTGACGGTCGCGGTAGCTAGATGCTCGTGGAGGTATACACCCGGCGATTGATCCCCCTTCCTTCGATTAACACTGCACTGGTTTGGCACCGTGGCCCAGAATACTCGGAATCTTACAGTAGCCAACATGATACCAAGTTTGATTTGCTCAAGGTTGTAATCTGCCAAGTGCCCACAAGATCTACGAATTATAAAGACTTCAGGCTAATTGCGTTCTTCAACCGTGGTCTCGCCTATCTGACAGGTCACTGCGGTAAGTGGATAAATCTACACGTCCATCGCAGGATCATACATCCTCCATGGTTCTCTGATGCCATTTAACACAAGGGCTTCATTTACGCTGTCGACTCCTTCTATTGCTGGACGTATTGCTGGCCTACTCCAGTCATTGCTACAAACGGTTGTTACAGCAGTATGTTACTTTCCTATGATATCATGATGGCTTGCTTATATTACTGTCAACATTTGCTGAAAAAATATTCATGCTCATAACATGTTGTTCTTAAGATTGACTAAACCAAGAGCCCTTTTTATTTGACTCCAACTTGATATGATGTTGTAGGCCGCCTGGTGTCCCTACCCTTCCTAATCCCAGAACCTTTCAAAGAAAATCGGCATGGCAGTTGCAGGTGGTTCTGGGCTCGATCAGACGACAACGAAAGATTGATGATCGTTCGCACATACCGGACGTGTTGTTTCGCGGAATACAATCACAGTCACTGCAAGGTCTTTGAGCAGGATCCCAGCTTCTCTGGGCCTTCAAGAATTTTTGACTGGAGGCTGGTAAGTAGCCTTGGTACACGCTCTCTATTTGTTGGACTGAATTATCCAATTAACCAGGAGATAACCGACGGCAAGGATCATGATGGCAGCGTGGTTTCGTTCATCGGGCAAAACTGTGTGTACACAGCGTACCATGCGTCTCTGCATGCACCATACCCTGATATGTGCCGCCACGCTCTACAGCCCAAAGTAGGAGAGAGGGTCGCAAGTATCAGACTTCGACCTGCTGGCTGGAGTTTCCCCTGTCAGGCACCCATCTGGTTCAAGCTGTCAGCCAATCTCCACAGCTTAATAAATAGTAACGTCTAACTGAGCCAGTTAGTTAGATGCGTACACTTGGTGTAGTAGGATCTTTATTTAGTTTGATGCATACACTTGTTCTTTTTTGGTAGACCTTTTGTAATGATGGCTGATGTTTGGTTTGGAAGAGAGAGTTGCGTCTTCACTCTTCTGGCCTGCTTACTGCTTCTGTTGCACCCCCAGCCCTGGTTGCTGCTGCTGCTGTTTTCAATGTACAATCAGTAGTATATTTCGTCTGTTGGTTGAATAAATGTGTTGTTAGAATGAACAAACACAATGTTTTGGAAGTCGTTGCATGGTTCGATCCTTTAGTGCCCCGTACCGTACGTAGCGCATACTATTTATCGTACGGAACACATTTTTTTTGAAACTCGGAACACATTTTCCACTTGTTGATAACATGCAGCCCACTGATGAAGGCCCAATAGAGAAGCCCATAATTAACTGGAAGGGAGGCTCTCACATGAATCCAGCCCAGGTACATGCTCATGGTCCCGTAAACATAAATAAGTAAATAAATAAATAAAGCTAAATGCTCATGCACCAGTTCTTTGGGAAAATAGGTAGCCCAGTATTTCTTTTTGAAGAATACCCAAGCTAGGCCTATTTGTTTTCTCCGAATTACTGGGCTGTAAATCTTTCAAGACGAGGAGGGGTGCATTCCGGCCTGGCTTAAGAGTATGGTCAATGTCTGTTAAAAGTAATATCAAAAGGGGTTGAAAATTCCAAAAAATTTATAGCAAATGGGATATAAGTTTCTTTTTTTGTTTTTGTTCTTCACTGATATCTTATACGTATTTCATTGGATTTAACATGACATAGTACTAATTTATTTTTAAATTTGTTTTAGTATGGCTATTAATTTTTGTATTAAAAATATTTCGTTCCCCAGCAAAATTTTGCGAATTTTCAAAATTTCCCACATATTTAGTTAATTTTTTGACCTTGGTACTGACCAGAAAATGGCCAGCAATTCTAAAAATGGAAAAGGGGCTGCAATAAATTCCATATGAATTAGAAAATGAGTAAAAATTATAAAAATAATAGCAAATGGGCTGTACACGCCACAGATTTCGAGGCTGACTTGTTTACGCAAGGCTTTGTTAGTGAACACACGATTCTAGCAGCAGTTAGTGTTGGATGTCCATCCAACGGCCGACGTGCTTCTTCAATCTCTGATCTTCCTGCTTCAGCTTCCTAAACTAGTGCCGGCGGGACTGCCTGCTCCCTCCTCTTGTGGCCCGCTGTGATGCCGCGCAGGCTTCCCCGGCCCACCCTACTCCCTCCGTTGGCCTGGCCGCACGCAATCAACTGCCTCCTTATTACGTGAAAAAAAATGATTCCTCCCACTGACATCTGGGGCGCACCGGTTGGGAGGCTGACCTGTGGGCCTACTAAGTTGACGCGTACGCAGGGCTTGTCAACTTAGTCAAAAAACGATTCTAGCAGCAGTAACCGTTGGATTTGAATCGAACGGTCCTGCTGCTTCTTCAATCGCTGCTCTTCTTGCACCAGGCGCCCAAACCAGCGCCGGGGAGACCGCCTGCTCCTGCCTCCAGTGGCCGACTGTGCTGCCGATGAGGCCTCATCGCCCCCTACTACTCCCACCGCTAGCCAGGCCCTGCGGCGACGGCAGCCTCAGACCGCAGCCGAACCAGTGAACCCTCGTACTCCTCTCTGCGTGGGCATCCACTGTCGGGTCTTCCCCGGCTCCGCGTCGTCCCCTTCCTAGGCCTCGCCATCGTCCACTGCCTTGGTGCTCTCGGTGCGGCGTGGTCAACGTGGTCAACGACATTCCATCGGAAGAGTACTGTACGTGGAGAGGCTGACAGCTGGGTCCACGACCACAGCCCAGTTTTTTTGTGATTTGCCAAGTAAGTCGCTTTGTCAGGCCTGTTGGGCTGCAAATCTTTCAAGACGAGGAGAGCTTTCATTCGGCTGGCCGAGAAAATGGCCCATCAGTAATGAGAAATGGGTTGTACATTTTTAAAACACATCAAACCAGCAATTAGTTTCAAATATCTGTTCTTCATTTCGAGATTTGAAATTACAATAATTTTTATGCGTGGAGAATTTGTTGGATTTTACATTGATATACATTTATTTTTAAAATCAGTTTGAATGTGAGTCGAAATTTTGGGATTAAAAACAGTTCGGACCGCACCGAAATATGCAAAATTTCGTATAATTTTTTAACCGTGGCCACAATATGGGCTGTAATGCTAACAAAAAGAATATGGGCTCCAAAAAAACATTAATAATTAGCAAATGGGCTGTAAATTATTAGAAATAATGGCAGATGGGTTGTATGCTGTTTTCCACAGATTTGATGCTTTCCTAAAAAAAAGGTTGACACACAAGCAGTGGTTGTTGGATGGCCATCCAACGGCCGTCGTGCTTCTTCAATCTCTACTCTTCCTCCTCTAGCCGCTCAAACAGGCACCGGCGGGACTACCTGCTCCCTCCTCCCCGCGGCCGGCTCTGCTTTCACGCAGGCCTCACCGCCCCACCGTAC
This sequence comes from Triticum urartu, assembly GCF_003073215.2. Classification (NCBI taxonomy): domain Eukaryota; kingdom Viridiplantae; phylum Streptophyta; class Magnoliopsida; order Poales; family Poaceae; genus Triticum; species Triticum urartu. The sequence continues at coordinate 339,639,817 of NC_053028.1, forward strand.
TCCCATCGCTGGCCTAGCCATCCCTCTACTCACCCACACCTGCTGTTATTCTCCGGCGACGGCAGACGAACCAGTAAACCCTCGTACAATCGTACTCCCCTCCGCGTGGGAAACAACTGCCGAGTCTTCCCTGCCTCCCTGTCGTTCCCTTCCTAGGCCCCGCCGTCGTCCACCGCCCTGGTGCTCTCGGCGCAGCCTAGTCAACATGGTCAACAACCGACATGCATCTGAAGTGGACTGTACGTGGAGAGGCCGACAGCTGGGTCCACGGCCGCACGCAAGGAAATGCCTCCTTATTACGCGCAAAATAATGATTCCTCCACCTGACATTAGGGACCCACCGAAAGGGCCTTTGTATTTCGCGAAAAAAATGTTACCATCGCTGACAGCTCGGACCCTCCAGCTATATCTTCGCACGCAAGGAAGTGCCTCCTTATTATGCTCAAAAAAATGAATACCCCCCTGCTAGCTGGGACCCACCTTGGTGGGAGGCTGACTTGTGGGCCTACTAAGTTGACGGGGATGGAGGGCTTTGTCAACTTAGTCAATATGCACGATTCTAGCTCCACTGACCGTACGATGTCCATCCAACGGCCGTAGTGCTTCTTCAACCTTTGGTCTTCTTGCTTCAGCCGCCCAAACCAGCGCCGGTCGTGCCTCGTGCTCCTGCCTCCTATGGCCGGCTGCGATGCGGCGGAGGCCTCACCGCCCCCTACTACTCCCACCGTTGGCCAGGCCATCCCTCTACTCACCCACACCCCCTGTTATTCTGCGGCGATGGCAGCCTCACACCGCAGCGAACCAGTGAACCCTCGTACTACTCTACGCGTGGGCATCCACTGCCGCGTCTTCCCCGGCTCCGCGTCGTCCCCTTCCAAGGCCTCGCCGTCGTCCACCGCCCTGGTGCTCTCGGCACGGCGTGGTCAACGTGGTCAAGGAACGGCTTCCATCGGACGTGGACTATACGTGGAGAGGCTGACAGCTGGGTCCACGGCCGCAGCGAGGAAGTGCCTCCTTATTACGTGCAAAATAATTATTCCTCCACCTGACAGCGGGACCCACCGGACGGGCCACCGTATTTCGCGAAAAAAACAATTGCCCCTGACTGCTGAGACCCACCAGCTACATCTTCGCACGCAAGGAAGTGCGTCCGGGCAAAAAAAAAACGATTCGCCCCCTGACTGCTGGGACCGACCAGCTACATCTTCGCAGGCAAGGAAGTGCCTGACAGTCGGGACCCGCCTGGTCGAAGCGTACGTAGCGTTGTCATTCTGGTCGCGAACATGTACGTACATACTGGTCGATGTAGAGGCGCGCACGTGTCGTAGTAGAGGCGCGCACGTGTCGTAGTAGAGGCGCGCACGTAGCATTTACACGTACGTACAGCGGCCAGGGTGCAAGAAAGAAAATACGGCCACGTATGTGTACATACGGGCGGGGTCTCGAACGCCTACTCGCGCATACGTACGGCGACGGCTCATGTACATGGCTGGGTCGGAACGGAGAAACAGCGTCGTCGTCGTGTTCATGGGGAGGCAACGGAATGCGTCGTGTTCATCAAGAGGGCTTGGATGGAACAGGCGATGGAAACGAGGCCTGGCGTACCACAGAACGGAGGAAATGGCCTTGTGTTCGACCGGCCACATTCAAAACGGGATCCTGTTCATCGGGAGGGGTCTGGCGTACCGCAAAACGGAGGAAACTGACCTCCTACGGTCGGAACGAGGGTCCTGTTGATCGGGAGGGGTGTGGTGTACCGCAAAACGGAGGAAACGGACTTGTGTTGGAGCGCTACGGTCGAAACGGGGGTCATGTTCATCGGGAGGGGTGTGGCATACCGCAAAACGGGACTCCACGGGATACTGTTCATCTCCACCGTCGACCTCCTCCAGCCTCCACAGGCTCCTGTTCATCCAGCCTCCACGGGCTCCTGTTCATCCAGCCTCCACCGCGCGCTACTCCACCGGCTACTGTTCAACCACCCCTCCACCGTCTACTGTTCATCCAGCCCTCCACACCACGGGGTCCTGTTCAACCACCCCTCCACGGGCAACCCTCCACCGTCTACTGTTCATCCAGCCCTCCACACCACGGGGTCCTGTTCAACCACCCCTCCACCATCTACTGTTCATCCAGCCCTCCACACCACGGGGTCCTGTTCATCCACCCATCCACGGGCACCCCTCCACCATCTACTGTTCATCCAGCCCTCCACCACACCACGGGGTCCTGTTCATCCAGAGGAAACGCCACCGCTCACTGTTCATCCAAACCCCCCGCAACGCTCACTGTTCATCCCATCGATTGGCTTCAGTTAGCAGCAGTAGCGAAGGAATCGCTCGATCAAGTTCAGTTAACAGCCATCGATCAATCGCTCGGGTTCAGTAACGTGTAGCCTGCAGTGCAATCGCTCGGGTTCAGTTAGAGCCCAATGCCTCGCTCGGGTTCAGTTAGAGCCAACGCCTCGCACACATGCGCGTACGTGTACGAGAGAAACGCGCATCGCTCGGCCCCCGACCTCCCACCATAACCGGGAACTCCCCGAAATTTTCCTCCCCCTCGCTTCTACCACGGTTTTTTCCGTCATGGACGGCCCAAAGAATGTCATGCAGCTGCGTCTCCGGCCTGTCCAGGACAAAAAACCCATTTTCTGTCATGATTTTTTGTCATAGAAGTAGGAGCCCACCACATCTATGATGATACCGGGTTTTGTCACAATTATCGTCATAGAAGTGTCATATGTATGACAGAAAAAAATTCGTTCGGCCCAAAATGTCACGGATGTGTCTTTTTTTTGTAGTGTTAATACCAGTTGAGGCGTAGTAGTCATGAACAGCCTGCACCTGAGCCTCGTGCCGTAAGTTTTGAAGTAGGCGCTTGCACTCGGCTTCGACAACCATAGCCGTGATCTCCTCCTGTTCCTCAAGACACATGTAGAAGGTATGCAATCAAACAAGACAACACTGATTAGTACAATCACTAGGTACTGTTGATTTTTAATTATGTAAAGGAGAAATTACCCAAAATGTCCGGATCACAATGTCGGCCACCGTCTCGCACAAGACATCGTCGACCCTCTCCTTCGGCGGGGCCGGGCAGCCAAGTACGGCTCCCAGCTCAATGCTAATTGTGGAACCTAACCCTCACCGGGCAATGTGACCCACCCCGGGAAGTTCTGCCGGCAAAGCACACCAAGGACCTGGTTGGGCCTACGAACACCAGGGGCGTGTTTCCAACCCCTGCAGTATGACAAGGCTAACACATTAGAGATTAATTTGAAGAAACATGAAGGCAAAACGTTAAAAATAGTAAATGCACTTACTTCGCCCTATTAGGTGCAATCAACCACCTCTGATCGCGGGTCATCGGCATGGGCGGGAGCTTTGTACCACCATGCTGGTAGACCTTTCCTCCCTCAACCAGCTCGCCCTCGCTATAGCTATCCTCAGAAAAGTTGTCCTCACCACCATCAGCATGGCCACTAGCCTCTGGAGTCACGTGGGATGAAGACTCTGGGACCAGAGTCTCGTGGGACAAAGACTCTGGGACCGGATTCTCATGGGACGAAGGCTCGTCGACATGAGGCTCGTGGACCGGAGTCTGAGACGGGTCCACATCAGACGGGTCCACCTCAGACGGAGTAGTCCTGTGGTCGGGTGAATCGGCTGGGGGTGGCAGCAAGGAAGGCGTAGCAACCTACCTACCTCCCCCGCCGCCACGTCCACCTCTAGCACCCCTCTTCATCCTCCCCCGACCTATCCCGGCCGAAGAAGAAGCGCCCGCCGGTGGTGTCTGCATACTGTCTAGCAGCGCTCTCTGGAGGTGCTGGGGTGGAATGGAAGCACCCCTCCTAGCACGTGCTGAGGAAGGAGGCTTGGAGCGCTCTCGACCCACGCCCACCATCTGTCAACACCTGCAATGACAAAGAGTAAACGAAATTAGTACAACATAAACATAATAAAAAAATTTAAGTGTATCATCATCATGAACATAATAAAATATTGAATACCTAATAACATGAACTAATTAATAATATATATATATATGTACATAATAATAATTGAATACACGACATTACTAATATTAATCTTCATCATCTATATATGCTCTGGGATCAATAAATGCATCATCATCATCACTATGAGTAATGACGTGCTCATCATCATCAATAAATGCATCAACATGTGGAAGGCCTCCTTTACGTAATCGGTCAAGCATTGATAGGTCATCCGCAGCAGTGACCTCTTCTTGTTCCAGCTCAAGGGTGAAGTCGGATTCATTGTCGCTGTCTACTTCAATGTGCCGGGGTGAAGTAGAGCGGTTCTTGAAACATTTTTTGGAAAGATGTGTTTCTTGGAAGAATTCCCTTTCACATGTGTCTGGGTTAATGTGAGGTTCATAATCCTCTTCATTGGGGAGGTGGTCTAACACATGGCGACACTTCATAAACGACATCCCAACCATTGAGATTTGGATCACTTTGACAGGCCCACGGTAGATAGAAAACTTGGGTTGTCTGTTGAGCCATAATATAGACATCGAGAACATCCAAATGGGTTCTTTGTTTGATTTCCACTAGCCCTATATGTTCATGAGTCCTTCTAGTCTCCTTTGGCTGGAATCAATAACATTTGAAGACTACGACGTTTGGTGGGTTTGCACCATAGAATTGAAGTTCATAAATTGCTTCAACTCTTCCATAATACTCAGTATCTCCTTTGCCGATAGCAGAGACACAACAATTGTAGACTTTCGGTCGGCCATAAATAGCTCTTTGCCATAGGTACGAAGGCGATACTCGTTGATGTCGTATTTGTCAAATGAATGGACCTTAAAGTCAAAACCATTAGTGACTTGTCTCATTTTGGCGTCCATAAACTCTGAATTAGCCTACAAGTTTAATACGAAAGGATTCTTGCATTAGCCACAAATTATACGAAGAAATGAAATGGTCTAATGGAAATTACCGTTTGTTTGAACCAAGAATTGAAACCGGGATAGCCACCTCCATGCTTTCCCAGAATCTCATACTCTTCAATGGAATCCTTTTGGATCGCCGCTCCATACGAGAATTTGGCAACATATCGACTGTATCAAATATCCGGGAATAAGAGCAGTTCAAATGAATTAGAAGTTGCGAAACAATGTACCGAGAACTTACTCGATGTACGGCCGCACTTCTGTTAGGTTGTTGAAGATATACAACGAAATGGTCCGCCATTCTTCGACATCCAACAATAAGGAATTAGAAGCACCGACTGGTGTGAGATTCCCTTTGAATAGGCTGAGGTTGGATCCACCCTTTTTAGGGTCGCCAGCATTGTACCGAGGCTTCGGATTATGCAAATGACGATTTTTGGCTTCGTAGTGTGTTGTCATGAAGTTTGCCGCCTCCTTAGTAATGAATGCCTCGGCCATCGATGCTTCAAATCTACGTTTACTTTTACATTTTGCTCGAAGCGTCTTTTGCATCCTATCAGTTGCGTAGCACCAACGATTTTGCACGCCCCCCCCCCAATCTTGCCTCGGTCGGGAGATGCAAAATCAAGTCCTGCATTGGATTAAAGAAGCCTGGTGGAAAGATCTTCTCTAACTTGCAGATCAACTCTGGCACCAACTCTACCATTTCTTCTAGCAGGCTAGGCGATAGTTCTTGCGCACAAAGAACACGGAAGAAATAGCCCAGCTCTGCCAATACTAGCCATTCAGCCTCAGGGATGAAGCCACACAACATCACCGTCATTACCCGCTCAATCCATATGTGCCAATCATGACTCTTGAGACCAAATATTTTCAATTTTTCAAGATTCGCTCCCCTCTTTAGATTCGTCGCATACCCATCGGGGAACATCCACTGCATTTTCACCCACGAGATAATTTCCCTCATAGATGGCCTTCCAAGATTGAACCATGCCTTTGGCTTTGCCCAGTTCTGCTTTCCTTTCAGTGGTTGCATGTTTTGTAACGGTCTATCACATGGCGCCTCCTGATCGACTCTAGCCTTAGTATTATCCTTTGACTTCCCCTCTATGCCGAACAATGTACCAAAAATTGCCTCAGCGATATTCTTTCCAGTGTGCATCATGTCGATGTTGTGTGGGCAAAGGAGGTCTTTAAAGTAAGGCAGACCCACAAGCATGTCTTGTGAGTCCAAGCGTGTTTCGAATTATACCCCTTGAAATACCCTAGACACTCTAGATCTGGCTCGAGAGCGTTTAACTGATCCAGGGTCTCTTGGCCTGTCAACGCAGGTAGTTGATTGCTCTCTCACTATAGCGCCAGAAAAGCTCATGTCTGCTAGGACTATGTTGGAATTTCCCCAAAGAGGAAGGGATGATGCAGCACAGCGACGGTAGGTATTTCCCTCAGTGAAGAAACCAAGGTTATCGAACCAGTAGGAGAACCAAGCAACACAACGTAAACAACACCTGCACACAAATAACAACACCTCGCAACCCGACGTGTTAAAGGGGTTGCCAATCCCTTTCAGGTAACGATGCCAGAAATTTGTAGTAGATTAAAATAATAGATCGCAAATAAAATAAAGTGCAGCAAAGAGTTTTTTGTATTTTGGTTTAATAGATCTGAATAAAAATGCAAAGGAAAAGTAGATCGCAAGCAAATATATGAGGAAGAAGACCCGGGGGCCGTAGGTTTCACTAGTGGTTTCTCTCGAGAAAGATAGCAAACGGTGGGTAAACAAATTACTGTTGGGAAATTGATAGAACCTCAAATAATTATGACGATATCTAGGCAATGATCATTACATAGGCATCACGTACAAGATTAGTAGACTGACTCCTGCCTGCTTCTACTACTATTACTCCACACATCGACCGCTATCCAGCATGCATCTAGTGTATTAAGTTCATGGAAAAACGGGGTAATACAATAAGAATGATGACATGATGTAGACAAGATCCGTTTATCTATTGCATAGATATATATCCCATCTTTTTATCCTTAGTAGCAACCATACATACGTGTCGGTTCCCTTTCTGACACTGGGATCAAGCACCGTAAGATTGAACCCACTACCGGGCACCTCTTCCCATTGCAAGATAAATAGATCAAGTTTGCCAAACAAAACCCAAATATCGGAGAAGAAATACGAGGCTATAAGTGATCATGCATATAAGAGATCAAAGAAACTCAAATAACTTTCATGGATATAAAAAGATATGACTGGTCATAAACTCAAAGTTCATCAGATCCCAACAAACACACCGCAAAAAGAGTTACATCATATGGATCTCCAAGAGACCATTGTATTGAGAATCAAGAGAGAGAGATGAATCCATCTAGCTACTAACTACGGACCCAAAGGTCTACAAAGAACTACTTACGCATCATCGGAGAGGCACCAATAGAGGTGGTGAACCCCATCCGAGATGGTGTCTAGATTGGATCAGGTGGTTCTGGACTCTGCTGTGGCTGGATGAATATTTCGTTGACTCCCCTAGGGTTCTGGGATTTTTGAGGTATTTATAGAGCAAAGAGGCAGTCCGGGGGGCACCCGAGGTGGGCACAACCCACCAGGGCACTCCTGGGCCTCCTGGCGCACCTTGGTGGGTTGTCCCCTCCTCGGGACTCCCCCAGGTGCAACCAGGGCCCAACATGTTCCTTCTGGTCCATAAAAAATCTCTGTAAAGTTTCCTGGCATTTGGACTCCGTCTGATATTGATTTTCTGCGATGTAAAAAACACGGAAAAAATAGGAACTGGCACTTGGCACTATGTCAATAGGTTAGTACCAAAAATGATATAAAATAATTATAAAACATCCAAGATTGATAATAAAACAGCATGGAACAGTCGAAAATTATAGAAATGTTGGAGACATATCAGCATCCCCAAGCTTAACTCCTACTCGTCCTCGAGTAGGTAAGTGGTAAAAACAGAATTTTTGATGTGGAGTGTTATTTAACATGTCATATCACATTCTTTTCTTTATAGCATGGACATTTGGACTTTTTATGTGATTCAAAGCAATAGTCTAGTGTCGACATAATAATTTAGATACTCGAGCATATCAACAAGCAACCATGTCTTTCAAAATATCAATGCTAAAATAAGTTAACCCTACAAAATCATATAATCTTGTCATGCTCTGTCTTCTTAACACAAAGTATTTATCATGCACAACCCCGATGACAAGCCGAGCAATTAGTTCATACTTTTTAACGCGCTTCATCTTTTTGAACTCTTACGCAATACATGAGCGCAAGCCATGGATATAGCACTACGGGTGGAATATAGTATGATGATAGGGGTAAATATAGAGAAGACAAAACGGTAAGAAAGTCTCATATCGATGTGGCTAACCAACGGGTCATGGAGATGCCCATCAATCGATATCAATGTGAGGAGTAGGGATTGCCATGCAATGAATGCACTAAGAGCTATAAGTGTATGAAAGCTCAATATGAAAACTAAGTGGGTGTGCATCTAATCCTATAATGAAAAATTCCCACTAGTATATGAAAGTGACAACGTAGGAGACTCTCCATATGAAAAACATGGTGCTACTTTGAAGCACAAGTGTGGTAAAGGATACTAACAATGCCCCTTCTCTCTTTGTTTATTATTACTTTTTCTTTTTCTTTTTTTTTCTCTTTTTTTCTTTTTTTCTCTCATTGTCTGGAGTCTCATCCCGACTTGTGGGGGAATCATAGTCTCCATCATCCTTTCCTCACCGGGGCACTATTGGATGTGGGGTTCCGGCAAACCCTTAAGGTTCGAACATTGGGGTGCGTGCGAAGTCTTTCCTTCCTACCAATCTACGCCCTAGCTCACTAAGATCTCGCGGACGAACTCGCAACACAGAAAGGCACAAGATATATACTGGTTCGGGCCACCGTTGTGGTGTAATACCCTACTCCAGTGTAGTGGTGGTGGATTGCCTCTAGGGGTGATGATGCACAGTACAAGCGAAGAACAGCCTCCTGAGGTTGAGGTGTTCTTTGAGCTCGGGCCCATGGTGCGCTCGGGCTTGGCTTCGCGGCGAAGCCAAGGGCCAAGTACGGAGCACTGCGGGGCCCAAAAGCCTGCGGCCTCGGTTGGCGTGTGGCAGTTGATTGGACGTGGGCGTCTCCGCTTCCCCATGCTGCCTCGGCAACTGCTTGACCTGACAAAAAGGCTGGCGCAGGCAGGACTTGCCTTTGTTGCTTCTTCCTTGCCTCGCTCTAGATCCCCTTTATTGCTCTTCGCCGCCGCTACCTCCAGATCTGCCCCAGCCTTGCTCTGCATCTGCCGCTCATGGCGCCGCGCAAGGTCAAGATTCCCTTGGCACCGGCTTGGTATGAGCCCGCTCTCGAGGCGCCCACCGTCAGGGAGAAGAGCCTCGCCTCCGTGCGCCTGCTGACATCCGGGGAGAGCAACGAGTGGGGGAAGACGGAGCTCTGGCTTGCGTCCGACGAGCCGGAGCCTGAGGGGAGCACCTTCTTCTCGAGCAATGCTACCTCTTGAGCACTGTGTTGGATTTCCCCGAAGAGGAAAGGATGATGCGGCAAAGTAGCGTAAGTATTTCCCTCGGTTTTTGAGAAACAAGGTATCAATCCAATAGGAGGCTGCACACAAGTCCCTAGTACCCGCACAAAACAAATAACTCCTCGCAACCAACGCGATAAGGGGTTGTCAATCCCTTCAGGTCACTTACGGGAGTGAGATCTGATAGATATGATAAGATAATATTTTTGGTATTTTTATGATAAAGATGCAAAGTAAAATAAAAGCAAAGTAAAAAAGCAAAGGAAATAACTAAGTATTGGAAGATTAATATGATGAAGATAGACCCGGGGGCCATAGGTTTCACTAGTGGCTTCTCTCAAGAGCATAAGTATTTTACGGTGGGTGAACGAATTACTGTTGAGCAATTGACAGACTTGAGCATAGTTATGAGAATATCTAGGTATGATCATGTATATAGGCATCACGTCCAAGACAAGTAGACCGACTCCTGCCTGCATCTACTACTATTACTCCATTCATCGACCGCTATCCAGCATGCATCTAGAGTATGAAGTTCATGAAAACAGAGTAACGCCTTAAGCAAGATGACATGATGTAGAGGGATAAATTCATGCAATATGATTAAAAACCCATCTTGTTATCCTCGATGCCAACAATACAATACGTGCCTTGCTGCCCCTATTGTCACTGGGAAAGGACACCACAAGATTGAACCTAAAGCTGAGCACTTCTCCCATTGCAAGAAAGATCAATCTAGTAGATTGAACCCAAAGCTAAGCACTTCTCCCATTGCAAGAAAGATCAATCTAGTAGGCCAAACCAAACTGATAATTCGAAGAGACTTGCAAAGATGACCAATCATACATAAAAGAATTCAGAGAAGATTCAAATATTGTTCATAGATAATCTTGATCATAAACCCACAATTCATCGGTCTCAACAAACACACCGCAAAAAGAAGATTACATCGAATAGATCTCCACAAGAGAGGGGGAGAACATTGTATTGAGATCCAAAAAGAGAGAAGAAGCCATCTAGCTAATAACTATGGACCCGAAGGTCTGAGGTAAACTACTCACACTTCATCGAAGAGGCTATGGTGTTGATGTAGAAGCCCTCCGTGATGGATGCCCCCTCTGGCGGAGCTCCGGAACAGGCCCCAAGATGGGATCTCGTGGATACAGGAAGTTACGGCGGTGGAATTAGGGTTTTGGCTCCGTATCTGATCGTTTGGGGTACGTAGGTATATATAGGAGGAAGGAGTACGTCGGTGGAGCAACAGGGGGGCCACGAGGGTGGAGGGCGCGCCTGGGGGGTAGGCGTGCCCCCCTACCTCGTGGCCTCCTCCTTTGTTTCTTGACATAGGGTCCAAGTCTCCTGGATCATGTTTGGTGAGAAAATCACGTTCCTGAAGGTTTCATTCCGTTTGGACTCCTTTTGATATTCCTTTTCTTCGAAACCCTAAAATAGGCAAAAAAACAACAATTCTGGGCTGGGCCTCCGGGTTAATAGGTTAGTCCCAAAAATAATATAAAAGTGGATAATAAAGCCCAATAATATCCAAAACAGTAGATAATATAGCATGGAGCAATTAAAAATTATAGATGTGTTGGAGACGTATCAAGCATCCCCAAGCTTAATTCCTGCTCGTCCTCGAGTTGGTAAATGATAAAAACATAATTTTTGATGTGGAATGCTACTTGGCATAATTTTAATGTAATTCTTATTAATTGTGGTATGAATATTCAGATCCGAAAGATTCAAGATAAAAGTTTAATACTGACATAAAAATAATAATACTTCAAGCATACTAACAAAGCAATCATGTCTTCTCAAAATAACATGGCCAAAGAAAGTTATCCCTACAAAATCATCTAGTCTGGCTATGCTCTATCTTCACCACACAAAGTATTTAAATCATGCACAACCCCGATGACAAGCCAAGCAATTGTTTCATACTTTTGACATTCTCAAACTTTTTCAATCTTCACACAATACATGAGCATGAGCCATGGATATAGCACTATAGGTGGAATAGAATGGTGGTTGTGGAGAAGACAAAAAGGGAGAAGATAGTCTCACATCAACTAGGCGTATCAACGGGCTATGGAGATGCCCATCAATAGATATCAATGTGAGTGAGTAGGGATTGCCATGCAACGGATGCACTAGAGCTATAAGTATAAGAAAGCTCAAAAGAAAACTAAGTGGGTGTGCATCCAACTTGCTTGCTCAAGAATACCTAGGGCATTTTGAGGAAGCCCATCATTGGAATATACAAGCCAAGTTCTATAATGAAAAATACCCACTAGTATATGAAAGTGACAAAATGAGAGACTCTCTATCATGAATATCATGGTGCTACTTTGAAGCACAAGTGTGGTAAAAGGATAGTAGCATTGTCCCTTCTCTCTTTTTCTCTCCTTTTTTTATTTGGGCCTTTTCTCTTTTTATGGCCTCTTTTATTTCTTTTCTTTTTTATTTTTCATCCGGAGTCTCATCCCGACTTGTGGGGGAATCATAGTCTCCATCATCCTTTCCTCACTTGGGACAATGCTCTAATAATGATGATCATCACACTTTTATTTTCTTGCAACTCGATACATAGAACAAAATATGACTCTATATGAATGCCTCCGGCGGTGTACCGGGATATGCAATGACTCATGAGTGACATGTATGAAAGAATTATGAACGGTGGCTTTGCCACAAATACGATGTCAACTGCATGATCATGCTAAGCAATATGACAATGATGGAGTGTGTCATAATAAACGGAATGGTGGAAAGTTGCATGGCAATATATCTCGGAATGGCTATGGAAATGCCATAATAGGTAGGTATGGTGGCTGTTTTGAGGAAGGTATATGGTGGGTGTATGATACCGGCGAAAGGTGCGCGGTATTAGAGAGGCTAGCAATGGTGGAAGGAAGAAAATTGTGTGTAATCCATGGACTCAACATTAGTCATAAAGAACTCATATACTTATTGCAAAAATCTACAAGTTATCAAAGCAAAGTATTACACGCATGCTCCTAGGGGGATAGATTGGTAGGAAAAGACCATCGCTCGTCCCCGACCGCCACTCATAAGGAAGACAATCAATAAATAAATCATGCTCCGACTTCATCACATAATGGTTCACCATACGTGCATGCTACGGGAATCAAAAAATTTAACACAAGTATTTCTCAAATTCACAACTACTCAACTAGCACAACTTTAATATCACCATCTTCATATCTCAAAACAATTATCAAGCATCAAACTTCTGTTAGCATTCAACACACTCATAAGAGAATTTTATTAATAATCTTGTATACCTAGCATATTAGGATTATTTAAGCAAATTACCATGCTATTTAAGACTCTCAAAATAATCTAAGTGAAGCATGAGAGATCAATAGTTTCTATAAAACAAATCCACCACCGTGCTCTAAAAGATATAAGTGAAGTACTAGAGCAAAACTATATAACTCAAATGATATAAGCGAAGCACATAGAGTATTCTAACAAATTCCAAATCATGTATGGCTCTTTCAAAAGGTGTGTACAGCACGGATGATTGTGGTAGAATAGAAAATAAAGACTCAAATCATACAATACGCTCCAAGCAAAACACATATCATGTGGTGAATAAAAATATAGCTCCAAGTAAAGTTACCGATAGAAGTAGACGAAAGAGGGGATGCCTTCCGGGGCATCCCCAATCTTTGGCTTTTAGGTGTCCTTAGATTATCTTGGGGTGCCATGGGCATCCCCAAGCTTAGGCTCTTGCAACACCTTGTTCCATAATCCATCAAATCTTTACCCAAAACTTGAAAACTTCACAACACAAAACTTAAAGTAGAAAATCTCGTGAGCTCCGTTAGCGAAAGAAAACAAAAGACCACTTCAAGGTACTGTAATGAACTCATTCTTTATTTATATTGGTGTTAAACCTACTGTATTCCAACTTCTCTATGGTTTATAAACTATTTTACTAGCCATAGATTCATCAAAATAAGCAAACAACACACGAAAAACAGAATCTGTCAAAAACAGAACAGTCTATAGTAATCTGTAGCTAGCGCAATATCTGGAACCCCAAAAATTCTAAAATAAATTGCTGGACGTGAGGAATTTATCTATTAATAATATTCAAACAGAATTAACTAAATAACACTTTCCAAATAAAAATGGCAGCAGTTCTCGTGGGCGCTAAAGTTTCTGTTTTTTACAGCAAGATATCAAAACTTTCCCCAAGTCTTCCCAACGGTTCTACTTGGCATAAATACTAATTAAACACAAAAAACACAACCAAAACAGAGGCTAGGTAAATTATTTATTACTAAACAGGAGCAAAAATCAAGGAATAAAAATAAAATTGGGTTGCCTCCCAACAAGCGCTATCGTTTAACGCCCCTAGCTAGGCATAAAAAGCAAGGATAGATCTAGGTATTGCCATCTTTGGTAGGCAATCCATAAGTGGCTCTCATAATAGATTCATAAGGTAATTTAATTTTCTTTCTAGGAAAGTGTTCCATGCCTTTCGTTAACGGAAATTGGAATCTAATATTTCCTTCCTTCATTTCAATAATTGCACCAATCGTTCTAAGGAAAGGTCTACCAAGAATAATAGGACATGAAGGATTGCAATCTATGTCAAGAACAATAAAATCTATGGGCGCATAATTCCTATTTGCAGCAATAAGAACATCATTAATTCTTCCCATAGGTTTATTAATAGTGTAATCCGCAAGGTGCAAGTTTAAAGAGCAATCATCAAAATCACGGAAACCTAACAAATCACACAAAGTCTTTGGAATCGTGGAAACACTAGCACCCAAATCACATAAAGCATAGAACTCATGATCTTTAATCTTAATTTTAATTGTAGGTTCCCACTCATCATAAAGTTTCTAGGGATAGAAATTCCCAACTCAAGTTTTTCTTCACAAGATTGCATCAAAGCATCAACGATGTGTTTAGTAAACGCTTTATTTTGACTATAAGCATGAGGAGAATTTACCATGGATAGCAACAAGGAAATACAATCAATCAAAGAGCAATTTTCATAATTAAATTCCTTGAAATCCAAAATAGTGGGTTTAGCAACATCTAGGGTTTTAATTTCTTCAATCTCACTTTCATCAAATTTAGCATCAAGATCTAAAAACTCCAAATTCTTGGAACGCCTTCTAGGTAAAGGTGGATCATATTCAGTCCCATTATTATCAAGATTCATATTGCAAAACAAGGATTTAATAGGGGACACACCAATAACTTTTAGATCTTCATCTTTATTTTCATAAAAATCCGGTTTAGCGGCCATCCTATTAACTAAGGTAGCCTGCTTATCCGGAATTTCAGCAGTCAATTTCTCGAGATTAGCAATTTGGGATCTTAAACCATCAAATTCTTTAGACATATCATCGAGCTATTTATTCATAAAACTCATAAAACTTTTTTTCCTTAAGCTCGTTTCTAAAGAAACTATTATGCTCAAATTGCAAGACCATAAAACTCCTAACGTTGTTTTCGATTTCTTCTAACCTTTTAAGGTGAAGATCACCAAATCGGGGAAGAGCCATCGAGACAAGCAGGCAATCCAACACACAAGCAAACAAAAAGCAAACGGCCAAAAAGAGGCAAATAGAGAAAGAAAGGGAGTATAGAGAGAGGGCGAATAAAACGGCAAGGGTGAAGTGGGGGAGAGGAAAATGAGAGGCAAATGGCAAATAATGCAATGCGGGAGATAAGGGTTGTGATGGGTACTTGGTATGTTGACTTTTGCGTAGACTCCCCGGCAACGGCGCCAGAAATGGCTCGTTGTCGGGAGGCAAATCTTGACTTTCGCGAACCTCCCCAGCAACGGCGCCAGAAATTCTTCTTGCTACCTCTTGAGCACTGTGTTGGATTTCCCCGAAGAGGAAAGGATGATGCGGCAAAGTAGTGTAAGTATTTCCCTCAGTTTTTGAGAACCAAGGTATCAATCCAGTAGGAGGCTGCACGCAAGTCCCTAGTACCTGCACAAAACAAATAACTCCTCGCAACCAACATGATAAGGGATTGTCAATCCCTTCACGGTCACTTACGAGAGTGAGATCTGGTAGATATGATAAGAAAATATTTTGGGTATTTTTATGATAAAGATGCAAAGTAAAATAAAAGCAAAGTAAAAAAGCAAAGGAAATAACTAAGTATTGGAAGATTAATATGATGAAGATAGACCCGGGGGCCATAGGTTTCACTAGGGGCTTCTCTCAAGAGCATAAGTATTTTACGGTGGGTGAACGAATTACTGTTGAGCAATTGACAGAATTGAGCATAGTTATGAGAATATCTAGGTATGATCATGTATATAGGCATCACGTCCAAGACAAGTAGACCGACTCCTGCCTGCATCTACTACTATTACTCCACTCATCGACCGCTATCCAGCATGCATCTAGAGTATTGAGTTCATGAAAAGAGAGTAACGCCTTAAGCAAGATGACATAATGTAGAGGGATAAATTCATGCAATATGATAAAAAACCATCGTGTTATCCTCGATGGCAACAATACAATACGTGCCTTCCTGCCCCTACTGTCACTAGGAAAGGACACCGCAAGATTGAACCCAAAGCTAAGCACTTCTCCCATTGCAAGAAAGATCAATCTAGTAGGCCAAACCAAACTGATAATTCGAAGAGACTTGCAAAGATGACCAATCATACATAAAAGACACTACAAAAAAATATACTTCCGTGATGATACGTGTTTGTCACAGTAGGTCGCTTTTTTGTCATGCATGTACATCCAGGACAAATTTATGATAGAATCAAGATAGTCATGCCTGTGCTGTCGTTGAAGTGTTCCATCACATTACCAAAATTACCATCACGAAAGTGTCCACTTCCACGATGATAAATCGCGCGTCACAGAAGTGCTTTTGTCAAGGGTGACCGACATGTGGCATCCACCATAACGGAACGCCGTTAAGCTATCGGGTCGGGTTTTGGATCCGATAACCCGTTAACAGCCCCGACCAATGGGGATTTTCCACGTGTAAAATCATCATTGGCTAGAGGAAACACGTGTCGGCTCATCGTCGGGACAAATGTCATCCACTCACTCGACAGAAGGCACCTATGATACATCGACACGTGGCACGGCCCAACAAGTTTAAATGGGCCGGCCGAACTAAAGGCCCACAAGATTTTGCGGACCATAATGGACCGGCCCAGCTAAAGGCCCACGAGATTTTGCGGACCATAATGGGCTGGCCTAGCTAAAGGCCCACAAGATTTCGCGGGCCATAATGGGTCGGCCCAGGTACAGGCCCACAAGATTTTTGTGTGCCATAATAGGCCGGCCCAGGTAAAGGCCCACAAAATTCTTGCGGATCATAATGGGCTGGCCCAGCTAAAGGCCCACGAGATTTTGCCGGCATTAATGGGCCGGCCCAGCTGTAGGCCCACAAGATTTTGAGGACCCTAGTAGGCCGGCCCGTTAATTGGCTGCCATGTTTTGGGCCAAGTGCCGGCCCATATTTGATACGGTCTATTAATGGCTTGCCACGCTCCGGGCATAATAGTGGCCCATATGAGATCTGGCCCGTTAAAAGCCTACCATGTTCTGGGCCAAATTATGGCCCAGATCAGGTCCGGCCCTTTAAGAGGTTTTGGGCCTAATTATGGCCCATATCAGATTTGGCCCGTCAATTGGACACTATGCTTTTGGGCCCACTTGCTAAAGGCCCACTTAGTAATTCGGCCTGATATTAGTTTTGGCCTACTAAGGGCCCATTTAACTTTTCGGCCCTATATTAATTTCAGCATGTTAAAAGCCCGTCATATAGTTGGGCCTAACTACGGCCCGGTTTGCATCCGGCCTGCTCGCAGCCGATATCTGATTGGGCCAAACAAGGACCGAGACAATTTTTCGGCCTGTTAAAAGCCCGTGATTTGATTCGCACAATCATGGACTGGGGTTCATTTCGGGCTGCTGCCGGCCCGTGAGCTGATCGGCACGTTTCAGGCCCAACCTACATCGTGATTGCATGACGGCCCGATTATGTACCGTAATTTTACGGTTTGGCCGGTTTACTGCGAAGACAGGATATATATACAGTAAAATAACTACAGCATCGTGAATAAGAAAAAACCTATACTATACAATAAAGAAATTACGGCATATTACATCCACTGGGCATCAAAGTTCGCCACTATGATAATAAAGCACAAGCAGACAGCAGATTACATACACTGGGCATCAAAGATCGCCACCAATGCAAATAAACACGCTGACAAAATAATATACAAAACCGACAGCACTTCAATAGAGTTCAAGAAAGGTTAGCCTTGCTGGGGAGCTGCAGCGCAAGTAGCTGAGCAAGATGATGAGACTGCGCTTGTTCAACACTTATATCTTCCTCACTCTGAAAGATAAACAAGCAGACAGATGACAGGTTTTGCACATAAAAGTATCAGTGCTGACAATTCATCACATTTCTTACTGACGAATAAAGTGACACAGTTTAAATTTGCATTAACACAATATGGTATTGTTCAGGTCAAGACATGGCAGGAAATGACATTGTGAAGGAGTTGGCAGCTTCACGACACCACTGGATTACAGATCAAGAACTCATAAGTATCAATGGTTAGTGTGTTGTCAATTTATACCATTTCATATTGGCAAATAAAGAGACGGTTTAAATAATAGTAGAATGATATGAAATTTTTCATAGTTAAGACATTGCAGAATATGACATTGTGCTGTAGTGGGTAGGTTCACCACACCACTGGATTACAGATGAAGAACAGAAGCATACATGCAGTGCAAAAGAAGATCACTTGCTCTATATAGTTTAATTTACATGGTATGAAGAAGGAACTCGGTTGTACAACTGAAAACTTAAATTGAGAAAGGACGAACTTTTGTTTATGAACTACATATAATAAACTTTAAACAAGCAATTTGATGCAAACACCAAAAATAAACAGCTGTTGCAGTCTTGCCTAACCAAATATATACAACAAAGTTTGAAGGCTTGAGATGGACAAACTTACATTATTGGTGAAGACATGCGCTATAAAGGCCTTGTCCATGCTGATGGGGGGGCAATTTAAGAAGTTTACCACAAAATATTCTTCAAAAGCATTGCCTTTATTCTACATTTTGTTAAGAGTAAATATAGATGTGATAATATACGAAAAAATGGAGAATATTTAAGATAAGATGAAGAGTGATGCTACATAACCAAGTAGCTATAAATGTAAGTGCAGCGATACAGGCAAAAGGTACAGCCAAGAGCAATGCACAGCTAAACTTCTTCAGTACCAACCTTATGGTAAGAGTAAATATAGATCTGATGTGTAGAAAATGGAGGGCAAAGGAAAATAAGCTGCAGAGTGATGGTACATGAACAACTACCTGTCATTATAAGTACACTGATAAAGGACAGCATGTACTTACAAGAACAATGCAGAGCTAAAAAAACATTGGCATTGGATATATTCTACACTAATGTAACCATTCATACAGATCAGATAATTTGGAGCGAACAATTGATAAGCAAGCTATCATGCATACTGCTGTCACATAATGAACCAGGTATGTATGCAAGTACAGTGATATAGGACAACAGGTACTAACAAGAGCAAAGCAGCGGGCAGCATATTTGAGATATCCTGTCGTTCTTGTCAAACCGGAATTCTTCTTCGAGCAGATTTCCTGCAAAAAAGATTTGTAAGGCACATGCGGAAAAGTAGAAGTTCAAATTGTCATGTGATTTCATAGACAGTACCTCATCCTGGGAACGAGACCAGTGCATAACAAGGTTTTTCCATTCAATGTCTTCTAAATTTAGCACAGGAGACTTCACCAGGAATTCGTTTATAGACTTGCCATCAAAGTGTGATTTCCTCAGGTAACACCGATACTGCTGCAATGCTTCCTTGAAAAGCACAAGCAAGCTTTGCTCGTCATGACTATCCAGATTGACCCTCTCCTAGTTACAATAATGTAATGTAAATCATTGATGTGTTCAATCAGCAGAAAACAGGAAAATAATAGTCATGAATAATAGCACTTACACGTAAGTTGGACAGGAAGATGTGAAAATGGTGTTTGTCTTCACAATAATCTTCCCGTGATGGGAATATATGCACGTAGTCCCTAACAACATTGAAATCATTGTCTTTTAAACTGGGAATAAATGGAATGGGGTTCCAATCTGCAGGAATTGGCCATCTCTGCAGTTGGGATAGGTCTTCGGCCGGTGGACTTGCTGTACTTTTTGCTGGAGTGGGATTTTTCTATGGTACAGCTGGTGCTATGGCAAATGAAATCGGTATACCTTTTGCTGGAGTGCAGGTCCTGTGTGGTGGGGCTAGTGGTGTGGCAAGTGAAGTATGGGTACAGTCTGCTGGAGTCGGTCCTACGTTTTGTGTCACTGGTTGTACAGCCAATATAAGTGGGGTGTTGTCTGATTTCTCCGGCACCACCACGTTTTTCAAGGACTTTGTTGGTGCTCCTTCAGGTTCGGCAATCACCCTCTTCCTTTTTGATGTCTGATGCACAAGAACAGCATTTGAGTAGAAAAACATGGTATGATGACAGATGGAATATGTATTGATAATGGATGGGCATGGCATCTCGACATATATGATGAGTAAACTAAGCAGATGGCGGTGCAACAAAGTAGAAGAAATGCAAGACAACATATGCAAGATACCCGCAATCAATAAAACATTGCCAAATTAGAACAGGCACCTTGATGGGTGAACAGGACAGGCCATCTGCCTTTGGCTCCTCGAGGTTAGAATAGTCATTAGGATGATATTCTGAACAAGAATCAACAGGTGGGGAGCGTATGAGTTTCATTGCATCCAGAATGGCACTCAATGCCTTGGTGCCAATTTTGTAAGTCATTGCAGTGTTTAGCTTCAAGAGTGGACTGCTGCTAGTGCGACACAAAGTAGCTACACAGATCATAGTGTAGATATAACGGGAAAACCTTAAGCATCAGAGTAAAATCAGCAAAGTGGAACTTGCTGGAATATATGTGCTAGTATTGCCAGTACGGCTAGAAAGGCTTCAGATACCAGCTCTCTTCAAGTGAAGGTGCGGTACTGTTAATATCAATGTAACTCTCAAAGGCGACATAGCTCCCTGCATTTCCTTGCTATTCTTATAGGATTCAAGTGGGTAGGCCACTACAAATCCTATTCCTATGTTTACAAGATCTTACGAATCAAAGAGGCTCAAAGTGTCCATCACAACCGACCGTATAGACCTCTACACTGCAAATGTCCCTGCTCGTCTTCAGTACAAAGAACATACTGTACTACTATCATACTCCCTCCATTCCAAAATATAAGTCTTGGTAGAGATTTCCACTATGGATCACATACAGATGTATCCAGGTACATTTTAGAGTGTAGATTCACTCATTTTACTCCATATGTAGTCCATGGTGGAATATATACAAAGACTTGTATTTAGGAACGGAGAGAGTACATATTAAAGAAGAACGGAAGAGGAACATGGTAAAGAAGAGCAAGCAGATTTTGGAAAATAAAATGTTGGTTGCGCAGTGCCCACACATGATGAACCAGAGCGCATTAAGAATGCAACTCCTAGCTGTCTCTCGACCATTTCAGGCGGTTGGATGAAGATCCTACGTCTCCTAACCCTTCTTCTTCCTCGTCTCTGATTCTTCCCATACAGAACAACGCACGGGCCGCCGGCCTGACCACCGGCCCCCACCGCCTGTGTTCCTCTGCCACCCCCACCCCCAACCCCCACCCGCGTCGAGTTTTCTTCGTTCAGCGAGGCCCCACAACCACTCGAGCCCCTTCGATCGCACCGGCGAATTCCGACAAGCTCTGAAAAATCGACTGACCCAATTTTGAAATTTAGTCTACTGTGATTTAACTAGTGTGGAATATAAAAGGGGAAAACCATAAGCATTGCGAGTATGGTGTTGAGTGTGCCATGGCGGATCTGAAGGTGCAAACCGGACAAAGGCAACTTCGCAACCAAGACAAGAAATCAGAGTAAAGCAGTGGCGATCTATTTTCTTGCTGCGATAAATAAGTTGAGCAGATACGAAAGAGTATCGCCTCTGGTGCGGCGCCGTGTAGGCATCTGCTGAGAATTTGACGGTGCTGCGGTAGTGATGGCTGTCGGCGGCGTGGAAGAAGATCTAGGAGGGTAGATGGTGGCGGTGGGCACGGTGGACGAGACGGTCGTAGGAGCGGCGCCGGCAAGGTGGACGACGGCGGGGATGAAGAGAGAGGACGGGATGCAAGGATCCCGGTCTGAAGCCGTGGATGAGAGAGGTCGATCTCTTGTAATGGACGGCGGCGTCGGGGTATCAGCTCCGGCATGGTGGAGGAGGACGGCGGTGGATGGGGTGGCGGACGGCGGCGGATGGAGGAGGGTGGGGTGGAGAGGGTGTTTTGGCGCCCACGGAGTACGAATGGGGAAAAGGGAGGTAGAGAGGAAGGGGGGAACCATGTATTCAGGGCGCGCTTGTCTCAAATGCGAGGAAATTTACAAACTTAGCCCCCGTTTCAAATTTCTACTACATCACAGCAACACTAGTCGGTCAGGGATAGGACGGTTAATATCGCATACACCGAATATTTGCCGATGAGAGTTTGTTTTTGGCGCCCATCGTGTATGAATATGAATCAGGGAGGGAGTCGATTTCGGCCGAGGACACACTGTGTTTTGGCACCCACCGTGTATGAATCCGGGTGAGAGGCGGTTACGTCATGTTTGGGTGAAATTACAAACCTACCCCTATCGAAACCTATAGAAATCCAGCATATAGGCTTTGCGTGGCAAGGATAGGCAGTAGTGATTTCCATCTCGCAGATTTTGGTTTTGGGCGGTTACTGCGACTTTCCCCGCTTCGTTCAAATTTTGCAGCGTGCACGTTTACCGTGCCAACTCAATTTGAATCCCGTTTGTATTCTATTTTTTTTCGGGCGGGATCCATTTTCAATTGGAATTACATTCTATATACATCATTTTTATATATATATATATACTTTCAAAAGCACAACAAAGAATTCTACTCCTTTATATGTATAATATGATCTACAAATACAATGATCTCGAAATCCTAAGGTTGAATTCGAAAAAAATTAACCAAATTATGTTCTACTAAAATGTATGGATCAGTAATATCTACATATTAAATAACATAGATGTGCGTGAATTCATATGAGTATGCATGTTTGATACATCAATTTTGGTTCAAGTATGGATTACATATATCATCATCTCGAATTCAAATATTTGAATCCCTTTTTTGTTCACTCCTTTCACGCCCATCTCTCTCGCATGCATGCTCCTTCAGGTAGCTATCACTCTCTTTTCTCCAGCTCACCCGCACGCTCACTTCATGTTGCTCCTATCCTCGCAAACATGGTCTCTCGACGTCTCCCTTGAGAAGTGTCACACTCTCCCTATCATTATAAATTACACGATTTTCATTATCTCTCACGTCTCTACTGTTCTCTGGTATCACTCGGTACCTAAGCTTTCTTTTTCACCACCAAACACAAAGTCTCCACTCGTCTTTCACTTTGTCTTTCTCTCTATGGGATTCTCTCACACACCCTATATGTCTCTACATATGACTCATACCACTAAAATTACTCTCTCTATCTCTCCTATAGACACAACATTTGTTGTGGTCTCCTTTTCGTCTCCATCCCAGACTGACATTATTCATTTGTTTACCGGTCAGACAACCCCGACTATCGTCTCCTCTCTCTCCCTCACAGACACACACGCACAACTCCTACCACTAAAATGTGAATGGAAAACGAGATTTTGTTATACCCAAACAAAAAAGGACTGGAGGGAGTGATTGCTCTGACACGGACGCGACCTCTCATAGCGCAGGCATTGAACTGGCGCGCCGGCCAAGAGGGCCGCACTCGCTGCAGGCCCGGCTGAGCACGCCTCCTCGCCGCGTGCAACCAGCTTAAGACTGCCCCGCCTGCCTTCATTGAGTCCGCACGTGTGTCGGAAACACGTCCTTCCGCGAGCCGGGAGGCATTTTAGAACAAAAAAAATGACTACAATATAATTAATTTACGCATGGTCTTGACTTGTTGTGCTCGCACTAGTAGCAGGAACTAGTAGAGGATTTTCTTTATTTATAACTCTCCTCACATTTTTTTGGCTTTGAAGTGAATCATGGTTGTGGACATTATGTATGAATGTGCAGATATCTGTGAACATGAGTTTGATGTGGAAGTTGAACTTGGAATGTCGGGCTTGCGCGTGAACTATACCATGTCCAATGCTTCGTCTGTTATTGTTTGGAAAGTAATTGTTGTTATTACATGACCCGAAAAAAACATTTTGTGCCACATCAGTAGATGCACGGACATCACAACAGGCATGCTGACTGGATAAACATTTGAACCTAGCTATCATGAAGGAAATTTTGTATTGACAATAGTTTTAGATAGCAGGAGACGCCTAGCCTGCTCTGCCTCTGCTAGCTTATTTCTGGCTTCTTCCATCTCTTCTTTGGCTTGGGTGAAGAGAGCATCTGATTGCTCTTTTCGCTTCTTCAGGAACTCAGCTACATTCTCAAGGGCTGATGTACGCTTTCTTTCAGCCTTTACTAATGCCACGAGGACACGAACAGCTGATGACTCCACCTGGCTTGTGTGTAATCCAGCATCATCTGGGAATTTGCACCTTGTGTCTAATCCAGCATCATTAGGGAACTGGCACCTTGTGTGTAATCCAGCCTCATTTTGGGAACATGATGTCGAGGTTGACCATACTTCCCTCCTCGTAGGAACTGCATCCTGACATGAAGTTACTTCTTTTTTAGATTAATAATCAGAGCAAACTAGATCCATTTAGTAGAAGCCAGATAAACAGAACTCGGAGAAGTGAATTCAAAAGGAATAAATAAATAAAAACAGACTACAAGGTGAGAACACCCACTTCCTACATCAAGCTAAAAACAAAAGCATTAGGACGATTAAGACTCTTCTTATTACACATCGAAGAACACCACGCTTAAGAGAAACAGAAACTACAACATATACACATCAAAGAACACGAGGCTACACGAAAGTAATTGAAAGGGTGTTATTTACCAAAGCTTGTTTTACAGGTTCGGTGCAGCTCCTCTTTAACTTGCCATGCTCCTTGAAGATGTCCCAAATATCCCGTGTTTGATCTTCATTGCTCGTCTGCATGTTTGCACTCGTGGTTTTAAAATCTCAACATGGCAAGAAAAATATACTACTAGTAATACTCGTGCATCTTGTGGGCAACATTAAAGCACTCATCTGCCATGTTAGAGCATCTCCAACAAGATAAACTACTCATACAAATGCATCTTGATGCGTGCAACACATGGGCATTTTGCTAGTTCTAAAAACCTTTCCATCATTAGCCACACTACTGGTTGCAGATGAAAAACCTACCCAAGCACAGCGCGATACAGGAGCGATGCACAATTACAAGCTGATATTCTGTTGGACAATGGAGGCTATAACCAATTACTTTTACGGGAACAATAGCACCCAGGAAATTTGAAGGGTAGGTATGAACAAAATTGGAACTGCACATGTACTGCTAAGTGATTCAATACACACATTACCAATCGAGGAGGAGAACGATGGTCGCGGCGGCCTCTGTGAGTCATGGTCGGCAACGGGAGTCAGTTCATTGTCCATGACGGTGGTACTTCTGCGCTTGGCGTCGGCTTCTGGGAAGCAGATACGAGACCGTGGAAGATGATGCCGGGGAAGAGGCTCCGTGTACGACGACGACGATGGACCGGCTCCGGTGCGGCATACGAGGTCATCGATTAGGCAGATGCGCTGCGGTGGACGAGTGCGCCGATGTAAAGGGGAGGAGCACGAAGGCTGCGGTGTCGTGGAGAAGTCTATTTTCCGGTGGGGATAGAAATTGGGGAGTATTCAGGTGTACTACTCTGGGTGCCGGGGTGGGGTTGGCTGGGTAGGGTGAACCTGAAGTTATGAAAACAGCCCCCTACCAAGCGTCATCCGTAGGCCTGTTCCGAAGGCTATGATGGTAACTTCCCACTGCTCGAATCAGGGTCGCGGGAGATTTTCCCGCCGACCTCAAAATTTTGTGACACTGGACTCCCCGTGTGGCGTGTTGAGTGATTCGGCTAAGCAACTAGCGAGTAGTAGTAGTAGTAGTAAACTCTGCATATTAGGTTTGACCGAAGTCAAACTTCCTAAAGTTTGACCAAGTTTATAGAAAAATATAAACATTTACCATAACAAATATGTATGATGTGAAAGTACATTCAATAATGAATCTAATGGTATTTATTTGTTATTGTATATGTTAATATTTTTTGTTATAAGCTTTCTGAGAGTTTACAAAACTTGACTTTGACCAATGCTAATACGCGGACTTAAATAAAAATGGAGGGAGTACACATTTGTTTTATTAGTTTGTAGTGAACTAATCATTTGTTGAAATTGTGAAATAAATATATTAGGCTATTGACTTTGAATGTAATGGTCTATACAATTCAATAGTTACAATCATTGTCGAATCCCAAGATGTATACAAGATCTATAGTACTTCACAACATGATCAAACTCACATAATCCCAGTCAAATGAGAATCTAAATGCATTTCATAGTTATTACTTTGTAGGATGCAACAAGAACAACCATAACTCTACATCATCCATTATAGAAGCAACATTTTGACATATCCCAATGTGTGAATGAAACGTGCAGAGAGAGCTTTTGAAGATGGAGCAGATAGGGAGGGAAAGATTGTATGTATGTGGACAAGAGAGTAGGAGACAAACCTAATGAGACAGAGAGAGAGATAGAGAGAGAAAGAGAGAGGAAGAAGTTAGGTCTGTGAGAAAGATGCATACATGTAATATACATGAGATGCGTGTGCATCTGGATTCTGTATACGTGGAAGGAGAAGAGACAACATGTTTGATGAGAGAGCAGGAAAAACATGGACGAGAGGGGAAGGATCTCGTGGGTTGAGGGATTGACAATTTTGTGCGGGGGAGAGAGGGATTGGTAATTTTGTGCAAGAGAGAGAGAGGGTGGGGGAGGAGTCAGTCAGCCGTCGTCACATCACCCTGCTTCCAAATGACCCCGCATTCTCTAGCGCGGTGTGGTCACCGTCTTCGATCTGCTCGGTGCCCTCTTTGAAGATTGAGGTGTTGTGCGTGTTGGGGTGCAAAGAAGCACAAGCGAGAGTGGTCGCCGTATAACCTTGGATGGGGATGAATTGTGTGCTCGGGGGAGTGTGTGTGTGTGCGTGTTGTGCTGCGTGTGTCTCTCTCTCTCTCTGTGTGTGTGTGCATGTGTGTGTGTGTCAGATATTGAGAGAAAACAAACCTAAGGAGAGAAATAGGTATTCACGAAGAGATTGTGCGGGCCTTGAGGTGGGCAGGGGCCGGGTGAGGGTGTCAAAATGTGCGTGTTGATGCATGTGTTGCATGCGACCGTGCGAGGGACGGACGAATCGAGAGAGATGGTTGTTGCGTTACGGATGCTCCTCTCTCTGTCTCTCTCTCTCTCTCCCTCTCTCTCTCTCTCTCACACACAAGTAAACTAGAAGACCGTTCTCTCATGTATACACAACATATCGGCATCTGTCTATGTCTCACTCATGCACGATCATTTGCACATTCACACCTCTCTATGTCTGTAGCACACACACACCGTCTCCACATTGCCCTTCCGCCACAACACACATATGGACACATACACACGTTCTCTCTCAGTCACACACACAAAATCAGTATTACAAAAACTAGGGCACACCTAAAACATCCAAATCCAAATAAACACGAACTGGAGCTAAATTCAAATATATGGAAATATTGCAGCGTCAAGAACTTTCACAACAAAAAAAAGTTGAGTAATATTTGAGGATTGTTTTCACACACACAAAAAGGTTCGGTGTATGTCCTTCGAGCGCGACACGGTGACGCACCGTTCGATCGACCGCGCGGCCGCGGTTCACGCGCTTGCACAGGATTCCGTATCATGGCTGTGGTACTAAGGCTGGTCACAATGGGCAAGAAAATAAGCTAGTAACTAATAAAAGCGATGCCTAAGTCTAATGTTTACGTGTACTAGTACGGTTTTCTTTTAAGTTTGACCAACCTTATATATAAAACTAAAGTAAGCTCCCACACGCGCACTCATCAATATGCCGCCGCCGTTGCGCATGCCGGCGCCCGCCTGCTCCGGCCAAAAATTTCTCGCCCATCACCGCCGTGTCACCGCCATCCTTGTGCCATGAAGCCGAAGGCTCGCCCGCTCACGTCGTCTGCAGTCCCTCCTCGCGATGCCGCCGCGCTGCCAAGCACGCGAGCAGCTGGTGGAGCCGCGTCTATGCACGCAACGTACGAAGAGGAGGACGAGCACGTGCTCCAGCACACCGGCGAGGAGGAACTAGCGTGTCATTGTCGTCTCCGCCCGCGCGTAGGAGGCGCGCATGGTGGCTGTCGCGGCGGAAGCCGGTCGCGCGCGCGTCGAGCCCGCAAACCGGGTGCGGACGCGGAATCTACCTTCGAGACCTTGAATGCCACGTGGATCCTGCAATCTGAAGGAGCAATTTGGGTTAGTCGACTCATGTGAGCCGTTTGATGCAACATGGATGGCTAGAAGGGCTTCTTCCACCTCTTCTGTCGTCTTCTTCCTTAGCTCCGTCGAACTTCTTTCACAAATCGACTGACCCAAATTATACTACTAGTACGAACGTATTAAGTACAGTAGGAACACGAAGATACGAGTAGTAGTACCAACTGCAAAAAGAACAGTAGTAAGACATAGTACTAGTACTATTGTACGTACTTAAGAGTTCAAATAACGAGAAAGAACATAAACATAGGGGCTGTTTGGTTCCTAGCCACACATTGCCACACTTTGCCACACCTAACCTTAGGCAAGTTTGACCAAGTTAGGTAGGTGTTTGGTTCTAGCCACACTTGAGACAAGGAATTTTTTATGAGCAGTGAACCCCACATGTCATAGACACAAAAAGTGTGGCAAGATTCCCTTAGGCAAGCCAAAGTATGGCTAACAATTTGAGCAACTCAAGTAAGGCAAGTGTGACAAATGTGGCAAAAATCATGTGGCAACATATGGCAAAGATAGTCACAATCCAAACAGCCCCATAGTTCTGCTGGGGCCCCAGCACAACACACCCTTGAAAATAAACTAATAGGCAACTAGTCCGCTTGACACTGCAGTAGAACCAGCATGAGCGACGGCACTGCCACCTACTTGGAATCCGAGTCCACGTCCTCGACTTCGTCCTCGTCCCTCTTCCTCTTCCTCTTCGCCGATGCTTCTTTGCTTGAACCGGACACTGGGCTCTACTTCTTCATCCAACCCTTGTAGATATTTAAACAAAGGTAGGCATCCATTACTGCGTACAGGATGTGATCTTCATCTAATGTCTTCGACTCCCATGCATGATGAAACTCGTGATGAGGTTTCTTCAGTTTAGCGTACGAAGGATCAATCATGGCTGCTGCCAGCGTCAGCATTGAAGGTTGAGAGGAGGACACCAGGCTTGCCTTCTAGAGATCGAAGGGCTGGCCTACAATGAGACCTATCCGATGCAGGACGTCACTGTCGTTCTTAAAGCCTACAGTAACGAATTTCACTCTTTTGTCCTTGAGGAAGTTCTTAAAATCCTGGCACTCAACGTCGAAATGGCATATGTGGTAGACCAAGCAAACGTTATGTACGCAAACCTGGATCACGGCGGGCTTCTTCTTCTCTTCATCCTTTAGATCCTTCTCTTGTCCCAGGACTGTGGTGTACTCAACATCTAGCCCAACGACCCACTCATCCGTTGAACTGTTGAACATGCGTAGGAAGCGAGCAAGCCATGCTTTCACCGTCTTGGATCCACATGTGTAGATGATGATGAACTGATCACCGGTGATGGCTCTAACCTGGTACTCAGCGGCGACCATGGAGATTTGGGAGGCCATGGATTTTGGAGGAGGGTTAGGAGAAGTTGAACTGTTGTACCCCACAAAAAAACTGGGAGCGAACTAATGTGAAAGGACGGAACGACTGGGAGCGAACTGTTGTAAGGTAGAAGACGGGGACGAGTAGGGCGTGCGAATGGCGTGGGGTTGCTGGCTTGCCCGGTAGATAAACGGCTGCAAGCCCCCAAAGAGTTCTCGAGAACTATGCGGGACACACTAGATGTCATGTCTACTAGACCCATATCGTAGGCCTGACGGTATGGCTTCTGCCTGTTCGCACGCCATGCCGGCGCGTGGATGTAACTTCACTTAATTCCGTCAAACGCCGCGCCTCCCATGACCTTCGCCTCCCTCGCGCGGTCACGCCCTTTGAGACTTCGACCGACTATAAATGAGCAATTTTTTTGCCTTTTTTTAGACAAGCAATTTTTTTGCCTACTCCGCATGCATGATACTCCCTTTGGTCCTTTTTACTCCTGTCAACCGTTTGCAAAGTGTTTGACCAAATTTATACTTTTTTTGAACACCACCTTATATTAATTAACCAGCCACACCAGTATACTCATTCGATACAATATTCACCACACAGGGCGGTACGTTATTTACAAGAATACCATCTAATCTATTGTCAAAGCTATACTTAGCGATTAAGTGTGCCACCTTATTGGCCAAACGGCTAATCTTTGACAATTGAAGATTGTTGATCAACTTCGAGATGCTCAACGCTTTCATCTTCAGGTCACGCATAGCAGACCTGTCAACGCTTTGACACGCATCAATGAAATCCCATGACCAAATTTATACTAAAAATATCAATATCTACAATACTCCCAAAACACTTAGACTAGCCACAGTGGGAGTAACTTCAGCGGTAACATCGAGTCCAACTCAGCAGATTTGCTTATGTGGCAATGAGTTAATGAAGAGAGAGGTAATTGTAGTAACTTAGCTAGTTACTGTAACATCACATGTCCCAATGCAATATGAGTCTATAACCTAATAAATGAATCTTTGCATGTTACCACACTTAAGTTACTACCCACTATGAAGGTAGTAACATAGTCTAGGGATATGTGTATGTTACTAGTGTATGTTACTATCCATTGTGGCTAGTCTTAGGCGCGGTGCATTAACTTCTACCTCGTTTCTTGTTTCTTGACATATCAACCAATAGGAGATGTGGGCGTGCAAGCTTTTAATGACTTGAGACTACCAGACACGACATGCAGTGGTTAGTTCATTGCATGCAATGCTATTAATTAGCAAATAAACATTAATATCTCTCGTTTTCCCCTCCTCCTTGGTCAAAGTGCACAATCTAAGATGACTTGCTCACCTAGACGGAGGGAGTACTGATTATAAACATTAAGATCTCTCATTTTCCCCTCCTCCTTGGTCACAGTGCACAATCTAAGATGACTTGCTCACCTAGACGGAGGGAGTACTGATTATAAACATTAAGATCTCTCGTTTTCCCCTCCTCCTTGGTCACAGTGCACAATCTAAGATGACTTGCTCACCTAGATGGAGGGAGTACTGATTATAATGAGTACTCAACTAGTACTAGTATAAGAACTACGTTTTATAATGAGTGTAAAAATATTGATTTGACATTGTGAATGTTGACACATTGTGGAATAGTTTTTGAAGTCTGCAAAAATACTCAACTAGTGCTGTCGTTCTCCACAAAAAAATGTGTTTACCAATGCATGCATGAACTCTAGTTACTCTAACTCCCCTCTCTTCTTTAATTCTTTGCCACATCAGCATGTTTGCTATTCCCGTGTGCATGATACCAGCTAAGATACCACCATTATGGCCAGCCTTAATCATCGCATGCAATAATTTAGTGCACCTTGAAATATGAACATGTGTGGGGTGTGTTTGTTTTTAATGACTTGAGACTATACCTAGCCTGGGATGCAAGATGACTTATTATGCACCGTTCCCCATACCTGCAGGAAGCCCGTTCGTCTCCAAATTTTTTCCTCTCCATGTGTGAAACAATATGCCTGCCAAACTCTCCTTCTCCCTCCGGCGGTCCCACCACTCCACCCCGTGTGAAAAAATCTGCATGCATGACTCTCCTCCCCCCACGCTCGTCCAATCCGTTGTGACCAGCAATATTTCCACCCCTTCGCTCCCTCGTAATTTACTCCAACAAATATGCCCACGTAGCTGTTACTTAACTGCAGGTGCATTCGGTCACTGACATATGGGCCCAACAGGGGTCTGGCCCACATGTCAGTGATGCAACTGGACTGGCAGTTAAGTCAGTGCAGCTCAGTCCATATCTTACGTAGGTGTGCCATTGGTCGCTATAAATACTGCGCCTCCCACGACATCACTATCTCCTCCCCTCCCTCTCACATCGACCACCATGGCATCGCCCCTCCCAAGCCCTAGGAGCCCCTCGCTGCACCGCGCGGACGGTCACGCGTCACCGTTCCGTTCCTCGCCGCCACTAGTCGAGGAGGACGCGTCGGTGTTCCGCTCCTCGCCGCTACGCGACGCATCGCTGTTCCATTCCTCGCCGCCACTAGTCGAGGAGGACGCATCGGCGTTCCGCTCCTCGCCGCGACGCGTCGAGGTGGACGCGTCGGCGTTCCCAATCTCGCCAGCACGTGCGCCGGAGGACGCGTCAGCTCCCCGCTACGAGGAGAACGCCGCGCCGCCCGCCGATCCCCCCAGCCTTGAGGAGATTTGGAAAGAAATGGATGTCGCCTTGTGGGAGGCTTTGCCTCCAGCAGAGCGCGCCAAAATAGAGGCAGGGAAGAAGGCCGAGGAAGAGAAGCACACCGCGGAATAAGCTTCCTGGGAGGCCTATGTCGCGTCCGAGAGAGTCAGGCAATTGGCTCTTTCGCAAAAGGCTCGTGCGAGGGCCGTGAGGGTGGCAGAGGACGCCCGTGCCGATGCCCTGAGTGCAGTCGGGCCCAAGCGCCTCATCTACGCTTGGCGGTACGTGGACCGGGTGCACGCTTCCAGCGAGGAGGAGTACCTGTTGGCGCCGGATCACCACACCGGTGAGATCGCACTCGCCTGCGGGCAAGCCGCCAATCAGCACCTCGCAAGTTGCGAGGCTGAGGAAGAGGCGTTGTGTCGGCGCGCTAGGAAACGGCCGTGCACCAGGGCTCTCGTGGCGCGCCGCAAGCGCTCCTGCGAGCGCCGTGGCTTTTAGGAGGAGTATAATTTTTGTTTCGTAAGGCGATCTCATTAGTTTTGGGACGCAAATGATAAATCCCGAATGTTCAGGAATTTTTAGCGTCCTTAATTAAGTATGTAAAAGGGAAAGTTTGGAAACCTTGTGTATTCGTACGCATTTTGAAAGTATGTGCATATAGCACAAACTTTACTATATACTATCGCAGGAAAAGAATTCTATGAGACCAGGTCTCACGCGAGACCCATCCTGATGGATGACACGTGGCATTCACAAATCACAAAGCATCCCCCACCCCCCACTTAAAAGCCACGTGTCATCCATCAGGACGGGTCTCACCTGCTAACCATGAGACCTAGTCTCATATACGAGTAATTTTTTTCCACTATCACACTACATGTCTCTCTCGATATATGCTTGCAGACTGTGCTACTCCCTCCGTCCAGGTCAATGAGTCATCTTCGGTTGTGCACCGTGACCAAGAAGGAGGGAAGACTTATACACCTAGACGGAGGGAGTACTACTATTACTTATGTACGTGCAAATGCACGTTTTAACATTATGATGCGGTTTTTGTAAAAGTAGAAAAACAACACTAGTCAAGCTTGTGAAACGATTAATGCAAAACAAAAGCAAAAAATGCTCGTTTGATTGTTTACTTTTAGCTTCTTTCTCTGTGGTTATTTCTCTGTCGTACTTTGTACGGAGTATCTCACTGGTTGGAAAGGCATGCAAATTCCCAAACCGCTTCCTACACCCTGTATCTCACTGGTTGCTGGCGTTGACATTGTCGCCCATGTCGTCGAGGATGAGGTTGCCGAGGTCGGGGAAGAAGTCGTCGTTCGCAACTAATCATGTGGACTATCATAGTAGTAGGATACAGAGTAGAAACATGAATTTTACCACGATTTCGAATAGGAAGGACAGAAACACATACGGTGCAACGGGAGATGCACCGTTGGCGTTGAGGTTGTCGCCCATGTCCAAACACCATGTAGACACGGTCTTTGAGCATAGTTCATAGTCATTCCACGCTCGGGCATTGAAGTTTGTAACTATTTTAGATTAGAATATACTACTCCTCCGGTGCTAGTAGTAGAGCAGAGTCCTACTCTACTACTCTACTCAAGCAAGTTAGGGCATAGCATTGTAGGGAGTACCAGTACTGTGATCACTCAAGCAAGTTGTCTGGCATCGACATGACCCTACGCTGCTGGTATGTGTCTCGTAAGTCAACCGGCATGCTGTAGTCATCATCACCTGTCCACTTCCCGCAGCACATATTCGCTTCTCCATCTTTGTCCGCACATAATCTCGTCCAATCTTCCATCCCCGATAAGGCGCCTCCCCCCCTCATCCGAAACCCAAGCACAAACAATGGCAGATCCGAGCAGCGTCCGCCGAAAGAGTGGCTGGAATTAGCTCCCCATAGAGGTAATCAAGCTCATTGTTTCGCGTGTGGACAATCTCAGTACCATGCCGCTCGCCGCGTGCTCGTCGGGGCTGTACCGTTTACACAAAGCCCTCAGGCCGGAGCTTTTTAAGCCAGCTCCTTGCTTGCTGATGTCGCCTGATCTTCAGAAACGGCGTGTCACGCAGCATAACAATCGTAGGGTGGCGAGCATCAACCCCCTTGACTGCGATCCGATCCCCGTTAGCCTCAACTACATTAACGGTATGTACTGGGTCGGCATGAACACGTCTTGGATGGTGCTCGTTGACGGTCGCGGTAGCTAGATGCTCGTGGAGGTATACACCCGGCGATTGATCCCCCTTCCTTCGATTAACACTGCACTGGTTTGGCACCGTGGCCCAGAATACTCGGAATCTTACAGTAGCCAACATGATACCAAGTTTGATTTGCTCAAGGTTGTAATCTGCCAAGTGCCCACAAGATCTACGAATTATAAAGACTTCAGGCTAATTGCGTTCTTCAACCGTGGTCTCGCCTATCTGACAGGTCACTGCGGTAAGTGGATAAATCTACACGTCCATCGCAGGATCATACATCCTCCATGGTTCTCTGATGCCATTTAACACAAGGGCTTCATTTACGCTGTCGACTCCTTCTATTGCTGGACGTATTGCTGGCCTACTCCAGTCATTGCTACAAACGGTTGTTACAGCAGTATGTTACTTTCCTATGATATCATGATGGCTTGCTTATATTACTGTCAACATTTGCTGAAAAAATATTCATGCTCATAACATGTTGTTCTTAAGATTGACTAAACCAAGAGCCCTTTTTATTTGACTCCAACTTGATATGATGTTGTAGGCCGCCTGGTGTCCCTACCCTTCCTAATCCCAGAACCTTTCAAAGAAAATCGGCATGGCAGTTGCAGGTGGTTCTGGGCTCGATCAGACGACAACGAAAGATTGATGATCGTTCGCACATACCGGACGTGTTGTTTCGCGGAATACAATCACAGTCACTGCAAGGTCTTTGAGCAGGATCCCAGCTTCTCTGGGCCTTCAAGAATTTTTGACTGGAGGCTGGTAAGTAGCCTTGGTACACGCTCTCTATTTGTTGGACTGAATTATCCAATTAACCAGGAGATAACCGACGGCAAGGATCATGATGGCAGCGTGGTTTCGTTCATCGGGCAAAACTGTGTGTACACAGCGTACCATGCGTCTCTGCATGCACCATACCCTGATATGTGCCGCCACGCTCTACAGCCCAAAGTAGGAGAGAGGGTCGCAAGTATCAGACTTCGACCTGCTGGCTGGAGTTTCCCCTGTCAGGCACCCATCTGGTTCAAGCTGTCAGCCAATCTCCACAGCTTAATAAATAGTAACGTCTAACTGAGCCAGTTAGTTAGATGCGTACACTTGGTGTAGTAGGATCTTTATTTAGTTTGATGCATACACTTGTTCTTTTTTGGTAGACCTTTTGTAATGATGGCTGATGTTTGGTTTGGAAGAGAGAGTTGCGTCTTCACTCTTCTGGCCTGCTTACTGCTTCTGTTGCACCCCCAGCCCTGGTTGCTGCTGCTGCTGTTTTCAATGTACAATCAGTAGTATATTTCGTCTGTTGGTTGAATAAATGTGTTGTTAGAATGACAAACACAATGTTTTGGAAGTCGTTGCATGGTTCGATCCTTTAGTGCCCCGTACCGTACGTAGCGCATACTATTTATCGTACGGAACACATTTTTTTTGAAACTCGGAACACATTTTCCACTTGTTGATAACATGCAGCCCACTGATGAAGGCCCAATAGAGAAGCCCATAATTAACTGGAAGGGAGGCTCTCACATGAATCCAGCCCAGGTACATGCTCATGGTCCCGTAAACATAAATAAGTAAATAAATAAATAAAGCTAAATGCTCATGCACCAGTTCTTTGGGAAAATAGGTAGCCCAGTATTTCTTTTTGAAGAATACCCAAGCTAGGCCTATTTGTTTTCTCCGAATTACTGGGCTGTAAATCTTTCAAGACGAGGAGGGGTGCATTCCGGCCTGGCTTAAGAGTATGGTCAATGTCTGTTAAAAGTAATATCAAAAGGGGTTGAAAATTCCAAAAAATTTATAGCAAATGGGATATAAGTTTCTTTTTTTGTTTTTGTTCTTCACTGATATCTTATACGTATTTCATTGGATTTAACATGACATAGTACTAATTTATTTTTAAATTTGTTTTAGTATGGCTATTAATTTTTGTATTAAAAATATTTCGTTCCCCAGCAAAATTTTGCGAATTTTCAAAATTTCCCACATATTTAGTTAATTTTTTGACCTTGGTACTGACCAGAAAATGGCCAGCAATTCTAAAAATGGAAAAGGGGCTGCAATAAATTCCATATGAATTAGAAAATGAGTAAAAATTATAAAAATAATAGCAAATGGGCTGTACACGCCACAGATTTCGAGGCTGACTTGTTTACGCAAGGCTTTGTTAGTGAACACACGATTCTAGCAGCAGTTAGTGTTGGATGTCCATCCAACGGCCGACGTGCTTCTTCAATCTCTGATCTTCCTGCTTCAGCTTCCTAAACTAGTGCCGGCGGGACTGCCTGCTCCCTCCTCTTGTGGCCCGCTGTGATGCCGCGCAGGCTTCCCCGGCCCACCCTACTCCCTCCGTTGGCCTGGCCGCACGCAATCAACTGCCTCCTTATTACGTGAAAAAAAATGATTCCTCCCACTGACATCTGGGGCGCACCGGTTGGGAGGCTGACCTGTGGGCCTACTAAGTTGACGCGTACGCAGGGCTTGTCAACTTAGTCAAAAAACGATTCTAGCAGCAGTAACCGTTGGATTTGAATCGAACGGTCCTGCTGCTTCTTCAATCGCTGCTCTTCTTGCACCAGGCGCCCAAACCAGCGCCGGGGAGACCGCCTGCTCCTGCCTCCAGTGGCCGACTGTGCTGCCGATGAGGCCTCATCGCCCCCTACTACTCCCACCGCTAGCCAGGCCCTGCGGCGACGGCAGCCTCAGACCGCAGCC
Organism: Triticum urartu; assembly: GCF_003073215.2. Classification (NCBI taxonomy): domain Eukaryota; kingdom Viridiplantae; phylum Streptophyta; class Magnoliopsida; order Poales; family Poaceae; genus Triticum; species Triticum urartu. The sequence goes on from NC_053028.1 coordinate 339,676,885, forward strand.
GAACCAGTGAACCCTCGTACTCCTCTCTGCGTGGGCATCCACTGTCGGGTCTTCCCCGGCTCCGCGTCGTCCCCTTCCTAGGCCTCGCCATCGTCCACTGCCTTGGTGCTCTCGGTGCGGCGTGGTCAACGTGGTCAACGACATTCCATCGGAAGAGTACTGTACGTGGAGAGGCTGACAGCTGGGTCCACGACCACAGCCCAGTTTTTTTGTGATTTGCCAAGTAAGTCGCTTTGTCAGGCCTGTTGGGCTGCAAATCTTTCAAGACGAGGAGAGCTTTCATTCGGCTGGCCGAGAAAATGGCCCATCAGTAATGAGAAATGGGTTGTACATTTTTAAAACACATCAAACCAGCAATTAGTTTCAAATATCTGTTCTTCATTTCGAGATTTGAAATTACAATAATTTTTATGCGTGGAGAATTTGTTGGATTTTACATTGATATACATTTATTTTTAAAATCAGTTTGAATGTGAGTCGAAATTTTGGGATTAAAAACAGTTCGGACCGCACCGAAATATGCAAAATTTCGTATAATTTTTTAACCGTGGCCACAATATGGGCTGTAATGCTAACAAAAAGAATATGGGCTCCAAAAAAACATTAATAATTAGCAAATGGGCTGTAAATTATTAGAAATAATGGCAGATGGGTTGTATGCTGTTTTCCACAGATTTGATGCTTTCCTAAAAAAAAGGTTGACACACAAGCAGTGGTTGTTGGATGGCCATCCAACGGCCGTCGTGCTTCTTCAATCTCTACTCTTCCTCCTCTAGCCGCTCAAACAGGCACCGGCGGGACTACCTGCTCCCTCCTCCCCGCGGCCGGCTCTGCTTTCACGCAGGCCTCACCGCCCCACCGTACTCCCATCGCTGGCCTAGCCATCCCTCTACTCACCCACACCTGCTGTTATTCTCCGGCGACGGCAGACGAACCAGTAAACCCTCGTACAATCGTACTCCCCTCCGCGTGGGAAACAACTGCCGAGTCTTCCCTGCCTCCCTGTCGTTCCCTTCCTAGGCCCCGCCGTCGTCCACCGCCCTGGTGCTCTCGGCGCAGCCTAGTCAACATGGTCAACAACCGACATGCATCTGAAGTGGACTGTACGTGGAGAGGCCGACAGCTGGGTCCACGGCCGCACGCAAGGAAATGCCTCCTTATTACGCGCAAAATAATGATTCCTCCACCTGACATTAGGGACCCACCGAAAGGGCCTTTGTATTTCGCGAAAAAAATGTTACCATCGCTGACAGCTCGGACCCTCCAGCTATATCTTCGCACGCAAGGAAGTGCCTCCTTATTATGCTCAAAAAAATGAATACCCCCCTGCTAGCTGGGACCCACCTTGGTGGGAGGCTGACTTGTGGGCCTACTAAGTTGACGGGGATGGAGGGCTTTGTCAACTTAGTCAATATGCACGATTCTAGCTCCACTGACCGTACGATGTCCATCCAACGGCCGTAGTGCTTCTTCAACCTTTGGTCTTCTTGCTTCAGCCGCCCAAACCAGCGCCGGTCGTGCCTCGTGCTCCTGCCTCCTATGGCCGGCTGCGATGCGGCGGAGGCCTCACCGCCCCCTACTACTCCCACCGTTGGCCAGGCCATCCCTCTACTCACCCACACCCCCTGTTATTCTGCGGCGATGGCAGCCTCACACCGCAGCGAACCAGTGAACCCTCGTACTACTCTACGCGTGGGCATCCACTGCCGCGTCTTCCCCGGCTCCGCGTCGTCCCCTTCCAAGGCCTCGCCGTCGTCCACCGCCCTGGTGCTCTCGGCACGGCGTGGTCAACGTGGTCAAGGAACGGCTTCCATCGGACGTGGACTATACGTGGAGAGGCTGACAGCTGGGTCCACGGCCGCAGCGAGGAAGTGCCTCCTTATTACGTGCAAAATAATTATTCCTCCACCTGACAGCGGGACCCACCGGACGGGCCACCGTATTTCGCGAAAAAAACAATTGCCCCTGACTGCTGAGACCCACCAGCTACATCTTCGCACGCAAGGAAGTGCGTCCGGGCAAAAAAAAAACGATTCGCCCCCTGACTGCTGGGACCGACCAGCTACATCTTCGCAGGCAAGGAAGTGCCTGACAGTCGGGACCCGCCTGGTCGAAGCGTACGTAGCGTTGTCATTCTGGTCGCGAACATGTACGTACATACTGGTCGATGTAGAGGCGCGCACGTGTCGTAGTAGAGGCGCGCACGTGTCGTAGTAGAGGCGCGCACGTAGCATTTACACGTACGTACAGCGGCCAGGGTGCAAGAAAGAAAATACGGCCACGTATGTGTACATACGGGCGGGGTCTCGAACGCCTACTCGCGCATACGTACGGCGACGGCTCATGTACATGGCTGGGTCGGAACGGAGAAACAGCGTCGTCGTCGTGTTCATGGGGAGGCAACGGAATGCGTCGTGTTCATCAAGAGGGCTTGGATGGAACAGGCGATGGAAACGAGGCCTGGCGTACCACAGAACGGAGGAAATGGCCTTGTGTTCGACCGGCCACATTCAAAACGGGATCCTGTTCATCGGGAGGGGTCTGGCGTACCGCAAAACGGAGGAAACTGACCTCCTACGGTCGGAACGAGGGTCCTGTTGATCGGGAGGGGTGTGGTGTACCGCAAAACGGAGGAAACGGACTTGTGTTGGAGCGCTACGGTCGAAACGGGGGTCATGTTCATCGGGAGGGGTGTGGCATACCGCAAAACGGGACTCCACGGGATACTGTTCATCTCCACCGTCGACCTCCTCCAGCCTCCACAGGCTCCTGTTCATCCAGCCTCCACGGGCTCCTGTTCATCCAGCCTCCACCGCGCGCTACTCCACCGGCTACTGTTCAACCACCCCTCCACCGTCTACTGTTCATCCAGCCCTCCACACCACGGGGTCCTGTTCAACCACCCCTCCACGGGCAACCCTCCACCGTCTACTGTTCATCCAGCCCTCCACACCACGGGGTCCTGTTCAACCACCCCTCCACCATCTACTGTTCATCCAGCCCTCCACACCACGGGGTCCTGTTCATCCACCCATCCACGGGCACCCCTCCACCATCTACTGTTCATCCAGCCCTCCACCACACCACGGGGTCCTGTTCATCCAGAGGAAACGCCACCGCTCACTGTTCATCCAAACCCCCCGCAACGCTCACTGTTCATCCCATCGATTGGCTTCAGTTAGCAGCAGTAGCGAAGGAATCGCTCGATCAAGTTCAGTTAACAGCCATCGATCAATCGCTCGGGTTCAGTAACGTGTAGCCTGCAGTGCAATCGCTCGGGTTCAGTTAGAGCCCAATGCCTCGCTCGGGTTCAGTTAGAGCCAACGCCTCGCACACATGCGCGTACGTGTACGAGAGAAACGCGCATCGCTCGGCCCCCGACCTCCCACCATAACCGGGAACTCCCCGAAATTTTCCTCCCCCTCGCTTCTACCACGGTTTTTTCCGTCATGGACGGCCCAAAGAATGTCATGCAGCTGCGTCTCCGGCCTGTCCAGGACAAAAAACCCATTTTCTGTCATGATTTTTTGTCATAGAAGTAGGAGCCCACCACATCTATGATGATACCGGGTTTTGTCACAATTATCGTCATAGAAGTGTCATATGTATGACAGAAAAAAATTCGTTCGGCCCAAAATGTCACGGATGTGTCTTTTTTTTGTAGTGTTAATACCAGTTGAGGCGTAGTAGTCATGAACAGCCTGCACCTGAGCCTCGTGCCGTAAGTTTTGAAGTAGGCGCTTGCACTCGGCTTCGACAACCATAGCCGTGATCTCCTCCTGTTCCTCAAGACACATGTAGAAGGTATGCAATCAAACAAGACAACACTGATTAGTACAATCACTAGGTACTGTTGATTTTTAATTATGTAAAGGAGAAATTACCCAAAATGTCCGGATCACAATGTCGGCCACCGTCTCGCACAAGACATCGTCGACCCTCTCCTTCGGCGGGGCCGGGCAGCCAAGTACGGCTCCCAGCTCAATGCTAATTGTGGAACCTAACCCTCACCGGGCAATGTGACCCACCCCGGGAAGTTCTGCCGGCAAAGCACACCAAGGACCTGGTTGGGCCTACGAACACCAGGGGCGTGTTTCCAACCCCTGCAGTATGACAAGGCTAACACATTAGAGATTAATTTGAAGAAACATGAAGGCAAAACGTTAAAAATAGTAAATGCACTTACTTCGCCCTATTAGGTGCAATCAACCACCTCTGATCGCGGGTCATCGGCATGGGCGGGAGCTTTGTACCACCATGCTGGTAGACCTTTCCTCCCTCAACCAGCTCGCCCTCGCTATAGCTATCCTCAGAAAAGTTGTCCTCACCACCATCAGCATGGCCACTAGCCTCTGGAGTCACGTGGGATGAAGACTCTGGGACCAGAGTCTCGTGGGACAAAGACTCTGGGACCGGATTCTCATGGGACGAAGGCTCGTCGACATGAGGCTCGTGGACCGGAGTCTGAGACGGGTCCACATCAGACGGGTCCACCTCAGACGGAGTAGTCCTGTGGTCGGGTGAATCGGCTGGGGGTGGCGGCGAGGAAGGCATAGCAGCCTTCCTACCTCTCCCGCCGCCACGTCCACCTCTAGCACCCCTCTTCATCCTCCCCCGACCTATCCCGGCCGAAGAAGAAGCGCCCGCCGGTGGTGTCTGCATACTGTCTAGCAGCGCTCTCTGGAGGTGCTGGGGTGGAATGGAAGCACCCCTCCTAGCACGTGCTGAGGAAGGAGGCTTGGAGCGCTCTCGACCCACGCCCACCATCTGTCAACACCTGCAATGACAAAGAGTAAACGAAATTAGTACAACATAAACATAATAAAAAAATTTAAGTGTATCATCATCATGAACATAATAAAATATTGAATACCTAATAACATGAACTAATTAATAATATATATATATATGTACATAATAATAATTGAATACACGACATTACTAATATTAATCTTCATCATCTATATATGCTCTGGGATCAATAAATGCATCATCATCATCACTATGAGTAATGACGTGCTCATCATCATCAATAAATGCATCAACATGTGGAAGGCCTCCTTTACGTAATCGGTCAAGCATTGATAGGTCATCCGCAGCAGTGACCTCTTCTTGTTCCAGCTCAAGGGTGAAGTCGGATTCATTGTCGCTGTCTACTTCAATGTGCCGGGGTGAAGTAGAGCGGTTCTTGAAACATTTTTTGGAAAGATGTGTTTCTTGGAAGAATTCCCTTTCACATGTGTCTGGGTTAATGTGAGGTTCATAATCCTCTTCATTGGGGAGGTGGTCTAACACATGGCGACACTTCATAAACGACATCCCAACCATTGAGATTTGGATCACTTTGACAGGCCCACGGTAGATAGAAAACTTGGGTTGTCTGTTGAGCCATAATATAGACATCGAGAACATCCAAATGGGTTCTTTGTTTGATTTCCACTAGCCCTATATGTTCATGAGTCCTTCTAGTCTCCTTTGGCTGGAATCAATAACATTTGAAGACTACGACGTTTGGTGGGTTTGCACCATAGAATTGAAGTTCATAAATTGCTTCAACTCTTCCATAATACTCAGTATCTCCTTTGCCGATAGCAGAGACACAACAATTGTAGACTTTCGGTCGGCCATAAATAGCTCTTTGCCATAGGTACGAAGGCGATACTCGTTGATGTCGTATTTGTCAAATGAATGGACCTTAAAGTCAAAACCATTAGTGACTTGTCTCATTTTGGCGTCCATAAACTCTGAATTAGCCTACAAGTTTAATACGAAAGGATTCTTGCATTAGCCACAAATTATACGAAGAAATGAAATGGTCTAATGGAAATTACCGTTTGTTTGAACCAAGAATTGAAACCGGGATAGCCACCTCCATGCTTTCCCAGAATCTCATACTCTTCAATGGAATCCTTTTGGATCGCCGCTCCATACGAGAATTTGGCAACATATCGACTGTATCAAATATCCGGGAATAAGAGCAGTTCAAATGAATTAGAAGTTGCGAAACAATGTACCGAGAACTTACTCGATGTACGGCCGCACTTCTGTTAGGTTGTTGAAGATATACAACGAAATGGTCCGCCATTCTTCGACATCCAACAATAAGGAATTAGAAGCACCGACTGGTGTGAGATTCCCTTTGAATAGGCTGAGGTTGGATCCACCCTTTTTAGGGTCGCCAGCATTGTACCGAGGCTTCGGATTATGCAAATGACGATTTTTGGCTTCGTAGTGTGTTGTCATGAAGTTTGCCGCCTCCTTAGTAATGAATGCCTCGGCCATCGATGCTTCAAATCTACGTTTACTTTTACATTTTGCTCGAAGCGTCTTTTGCATCCTATCAGTTGCGTAGCACCAACGATTTTGCACGCCCCCCCCCCAATCTTGCCTCGGTCGGGAGATGCAAAATCAAGTCCTGCATTGGATTAAAGAAGCCTGGTGGAAAGATCTTCTCTAACTTGCAGATCAACTCTGGCACCAACTCTACCATTTCTTCTAGCAGGCTAGGCGATAGTTCTTGCGCACAAAGAACACGGAAGAAATAGCCCAGCTCTGCCAATACTAGCCATTCAGCCTCAGGGATGAAGCCACACAACATCACCGTCATTACCCGCTCAATCCATATGTGCCAATCATGACTCTTGAGACCAAATATTTTCAATTTTTCAAGATTCGCTCCCCTCTTTA